>NC_048298.1:3482754-3524642 GCF_013100865.1 Trachemys scripta elegans | reverse complement strand
GGGGGGGGGGGCGGCCAAAATTGTTTTTGCTTTGGGTGGCAAAAATCCTAGAGCCGGCCCTGACCCTCACCCTAAATCTAGCCCTAAACCAACCCCAGCCCTAACCTAATTGAACTGTAGACGTAAAACCCCACCCTCTTGCCCTGCACGCCGCTCTCCAACCCTCCAGCAGCTCAACCCTTGTGCCAGCTCTCATTCCCAGCCTTCTATCCCCAATCCCTCTTTTCCTCACCTGGGTGAGGTCCGCCCCACATCACCTCCAGATAGGCGTAGCAGTACCAAAAGCTTAATCCGTCCTGAGCAGAAGCAGGACCCAGCCGCAGCCGCCTGCGTGAAGATCGCACCAGAACCGTGCAGCTGGCTCCAAGGCGCCGCTCACTCAGCTAATCACTAGGCGGTGCAAGTGCCTGAGCTGTACCCGTCTTCTTCCCGCCCCCAATCTATACCAGCCTATCACCATAAAGTGTTCTGTCATGTGATAGACTGAGGTCATTCTGTATTGGTTTCTCTTTTCCATCAGCCCCACTCAGCCAATCACAGCACGAGAATTTCACATGCGATCCGGTTCTCACCTTGTACTGTCTGTGTTACTGATGGCATGTGCAGAAAGTTTGGATTCTTGGGGGAAGACACTTAGCAGACTTCTGTTTACTGTGCTCAACAAGGAGACCAACTCCTAACCCCAAATGCTTCCGCCCATAACCCCATCAATGCCTATCCTAAATACTCTACACCTAGTCCCCTAACATACCAAACGCTAGTCTTAATGGCAACCTAACCATAACACACACACACACACACACACACACACACACACACACACACACACTCTTTAACTGATGTATGAGTGAATGTACTGGAAACACTGTATAGTCACAAATGTTCAACTTGTATGAGACACACACACCCCCTATCATTGTACATGATTGTTTTGTTTTGGGAGGGTTTTCTGGTTTGGTGTTGGTTTGCGGTTTCTTGCTTTGTTTTGTTTTTGGTCTCTTTATACATTGCCTGGCGATACAGTGCACATAGATTATATATATAGAAAATGTTGACCTGCATTGGTGTAGACACCTAACACAACTTCAGGTAACTATTCCTTCCATCTGTAGTCCTTGTGCCATATAATGTTATCAGCTGCTGAGCCAAATCCATGTCCTTCATGATGGCATTGAGCACTAGACTATGCTACTGTTCCCTGCATTCTCCCTCTCTTCATCACCATCCTCCCGCCTATCCCAAGCAGCTGGCCAGCATAATCTTTGCCTGCATAAAGAGGTGTTTGAATCTCTATAATATAGTTAAGGATGTCTGAGCTAAACTACAGAGCCAGCCCTGTCCTAGTTTTATTTGTCAGTCTTCAGGCTTTTCAGTTAAGTTGGCCCAGGTTCAATCATTAATGCAGTTTTCTAAATTTACTTTGCTCATTGGTGAAGTAAAAACGATCCACATGAATTTAGTTGTGATAAATGGAATTGCAAGTGGAGCATAGCACAGCAGTGGGAGTGGGGTTTTTACCCTTCCTATGCAGGGGGAGGGACTGACACAAAACCCCAACACTGGACAGAGAAAGCAGTAGCCAATCCAACACTGACATTAATACTTCAGGGAACTGACAGCTGCTCTTGTGTACTTCCAGACTAGGCTGATCATGGGTAATATTAGCTATCAGCCTACCTGAATTCAGATCCTGCAACACATCTGCCCAATATTATGTATCAAATAAGAGGAATTACAATGATCTGCACTGGTGTGTAGCATCCTTATCTGCCCCCTATGAAGACAAGACTCACATGTCTATTACTAAGGGCAAGAAAAGAAGGGAGGATATGACTCACTCCTTCATACCTATGTTGACTTCTTGGCATTATTCTTCTTTGGAATGACTGGAGGAAACTTCACCTATTAGGGAGCAGACAGTATGAAAACAACTAAATGTTGTCTTCTTCATAAGAAGGATTATTCCAAAAAAGGATTAGTATAATAATAAAAAGCCAAAAGTTGAGTGGCCAGTGAAAACTTCAAGGACCAAAGCATTTCTTACTGGCAGAAAGATCTGTGCTTAAACTGTGTTCAGGAGATTTCTCTGAAGCGACCTGCTATAGTGCGTAAGGTGCAACTTTAACTTTCCCATTTTAGAAGTGGTGATCACCCAGTGAACTGAAAGTGAAGGACGCACTAGCACTGAACATGGGTGGTGGTTGTCTTCTCTCATGAGACATAGCTCTGCTGATGTACAAATATTTCTGTAAAGAGCATGTTAAGAGATGGTCAGGAACTGGCATTTTCCATCCCAGAGGAGCCATTCCTGTTTAGAAGTTAATACTTCCATGCTGACTCAGAAAAGGAAGTAAAAAAACCTTACAACAATACATTTTAGAATGTTAGTTCAAGATTTCACTTTAAAATTCTAAAATATTTATTTTATAATTCCAATATATCCACTTCAGGTGGTTGACTTTAAAAGTGTTAATAAAAGTCAATGACAGTGCTATTGTTCCAACATCTTACATTTCAAAATCCAGGTGCAACGCTTTGGGGTAAAACCCAGACCAATAAGGGGTTGTGTCACCACCTGCTCTACAACTCTAGGTGCCATAAATGCTATACTGCTGTGGCTCACGGCCCGGACACCAAGAGACGAGTATACAGATAGGTGAGTGCAACTATGGTTCGGCACTCTGACCCCCCCTCCCCCCCAGCAGCCTGCCTACAACACAACCCACCCTGGCTACCACCAGCCTTACTTACTTTGTGCAGAATGACGACCCAACACCCTCCAGTTCTAAATTTCTCCCAAACCATCTGCCTAAAGTGTCCAGGCCTCCTATTTGTAGCACTCACAGAACCTTACTAAAGTTCAGTCCTCCTTTAGTGTCAATACACTGCAGCCCATTAATTTAGCTGGGTTTGACACTTACTCTTTTTTTCAAACACAGCCCTAGGTTGGTTTACATTAAAAGTAAAACAAGTTTATTTAACCAAAAAGAGATCAGTTTTAAGTGAGTTCTAGTATAAGGGCTAAAGAAAAATGGTAACAAGCAAATAAAAGTAAAAAATATGCTTTCTAATGGCTAAGACCTAACTTAAAAAGCTAGAGTCTTTGTTCAAGGTAGATTTTTATACCACTCTCTTTCTTCTTTCCAGCCATGGCTGACTTTCTCTTCATAAGGGCCTTCCGCAGAAGGTGCTGGTTTCCCTTGTGTTCCTAGGGGAAAAATAACTTTGGGGTTCACTCCCCCTCTCTTTACAGTCAGTAAACCTTTGAAAAGTATATCGATCAAAATTCATTGGTCCTGCTTCAAGAGGGAGGAAGGCTTTCTGGATATGCAGTCTCCAGCCCCCCTTGAGATTGCTAAGTGATCACTTTCCCCCACTTGCTTTCCTGATGGCTTTTTTACCCTTTATGTAAATGTACCTTCATTGGCTCTATTGGATGATTAGGCTGGTCAGACAAACAAATACACATTTTTTTGTTTAGGGCAGTGGGTCTCAACCAGGGGTATGTGTACCCCATGGTATATTCAGAGGCTTCCAGGGCGTACAGCAACTCATCTAGATCAGTGTTTCTCAAGCTGGGTGTCACAACCTGGTGGGACAGGTTTAGTGGGGTCGCAAGTGAAAGGCGGGTGTTAGGGTGTGGCAAGGGGACTCCGTGAAGCTAATTTACACACTTCAGTCCCGAGAGGTGGGCTCAGGCTTCAGACTCTTGAACGGGGTACAGTAGTCTGGAAAGGTTGAGAACCACTGGTCTAGGGTAGACTAGACTATGTGTTGCTTGCCAAACAAACATAATTCTAGCACATATCCATAACTTGTTGTGCACATTCCATACATGCACCATGCAACAATATTAATGATCAGGGAATTATTAGTTCTCCAGTGCACTCACACAAATGCTCTCCCCCATAATCCATGGTGTTTACCATAAACCTCAGCACACTCAAAATCATTCTGTCTCACTCACATTAAATCATTTCACACCCTAAACCACTCCCTCCCTAGTAAACAATTTAAATTTCCATCACCCTCCACCTCTGCCCATACTACACCCTGAATAGGCAGGGCGGTGACCCAGCTGCCCTAAGCTCTTTTCCAACTCTAGCTTCTATGCCTGGCTTCTTTTTCTATACTGTGAGAGCTGAAAGTGGCATCCATGCATCAACAACAAATATTAAATAACCTCTGATCCATAGAGAAGTGCTTGTTTGTGTAACTTCTCTAACAGCTAATAAATGAGATTACTATAATTTGTGCTGGGTGCAGTACAGCCCTTGGCAGTCCCAGCACAAGAGATTTGCAAAGGTAGCAGAAAGGCACCTTTTCCTCCCCATTCCCTTCTAGTCTCTGCAACAAGCCCAGCTTTGATGCAGGGCTAAAACTGATGCTAGTTCTCTCAACAATAACCATCTTTGTGACCCAAATATTGTAGGTGTCTGGAAAATAAGAAAGAATGAGACGTGAAGGCTCAAATAAAATCTATTTTAAAATCAAGTTTTTGCCCCAAAGTCACCTTTATTCCAGACAGAGTTTTGGGCTATTAGAGATCGGGGTGGGGGGGGCCGCAGGGGTGCTTCACGGAATGCTGAAAATGAACTGCTTTCTATTTACTCTACTTTAGGAGATGAAATACAAACATAGAACTAGATTTGTCTTCTCAGTGTGGCAATCATCCCTCCAAGCACCTGCTCACAATTCTGCTGATAAAAGGCACTGTCATGACTGAGTTTGGATTTATAGAATTTTTTATTCTTAACTGTACAAAGAAAGCCAAATATTTCCAAAAATCACTTCTTATTTACAAATCCTCCCCATCCCTTCAAAACAACAAAACTTCTTAATAAAGGCACATGCCCTGCAGGCTCCATCAGTCACAGGATGGACTGGCCACAGAGACAACAGGCAAACAGTAAAAATTTCTAACCAAAAAAAAGAACAGGATTAATGAGTCTAAACACAACACCATATTCCTGCACCTCACTAAAGCCCTGTTTTGCCCATTGCCTTGTTAGTGCAAAGCATCCATTGACTGTGCTGGATACTGTGAAAAGGGGTGGCATGCTGGGTGTATGGACATGTCAGCTGACTTAAATAGTGTAAAAATAAGTAAATACTTACAGATAGCCAAAACTAATATGGAAACTGCACATGCCAAGAATATTATATATGCTCATAAGCATATACAGCTACTCAGTACAAGACACAACAAGCATCTGTAACTATTTAGTGACTTCTCTTGAACAGCGGCAGCATATATGGAAAATTCTTTAGTGTCCTATAAAAGCAAAAACTAGATTTTCCCTGTGCAGCAGACACTGGTGTGCATTCCTCCCTATGCACAGCTCAGCGGCAGGGGTCACAGATCACTTGGGATTCTCTGGTGCAAGGGCTCAGTGTCACTAGGAATACTCTGACACTGCATCCTACCCAGAGTTCCACTGGCACCTAGCCAGGACAACTGTGGCATCACTCTCTTCATAGGAGCCACCTCAGCCCCCAAAATGTACATGGAAGCAGTAAAAGTCCCTTGCGGAGGAAAACTCATGTATACCAGAGTTTGACAAAGAAATTGTGCCCTGATCTCACTGGATTAGCAAAATCCAACACAGTGAACCACAAGTGTCTTCTTAGGAATTTCATGAGATTGATGAAAGGTGTGCGTCTATAAATCTCTATCACACTTAGCTGGACTTGAGTTAGGTCGGGGCGGTGGCAGTAATCCCCTTCCATCCTGTTCAGCCAACAAATTCGCAGCTGGGGAACATGCACTCTGGTGCAAGTCATAATTTATTTGCTGAGCTTTGCCTCTCCCCATCCCACAGCTTTCTGCCAGCAGCACCAGTACCCCACATGAGCAAAGGTGCAGACCAGTTTACAAACAGTGTTGGTTTGAAGTACAGCATTGGGTTCAGCCAGGCAGCCACAGTATCAGAAACCAGACAATTTGTTAGCTGCATTGAAAAGAAAACAAAGGAGGATGTGTGACAAAGGGACGGTTTAATGATTCTACTGGCTGTCCCTATGCAAAACAAAGAGGCAACTGGTTCTGAGATACCAGAGCATGAGTGCTTGGTTCTCCACTCTGCTACACCAGTGAAAACTCAGTTGACATCAGAGACATAACAGTGTGAGGAATCAGATCATGGCTTCAGGTGCAAAGAGCATAGAGAGGTGCGAAGACTGCAGAGAGGGCTTCATCACTGAGATACTGCTTTTGGCTTGCCAAGTTGGGTGGAGATCCTCCCCCCATGCAGTGTGACTGCACTTTGCACCTTTAATTGGACGGAAGAGTTCCATGTTCTGGCAAAAGCTGCAAACAACACTAATAATGGTGCCCAGTGCAATTCAGTCCCTGGGAGTCAGCAGGGAACAGGACCCATCACCACTGCTCTTTGGGCAGTGCTCCCCAAATGGTGAGTCCCAACCCACTAGTGGGTCATGGGAAGGTTCTAGATAGGTTGTGGGGCCCTAAGCAAACATACACTTGTCCTGGCCTGGTGCAGTCTCTCCTATCCCATGGAGTGGGTCCGGCTCCCATACTAGGCGCTGTGACCTTGCACATGGGTCACAATGCCTCTCACTCAAATTTGGCCTAGTCTCTCCTCTGTCATGACAGAGGGGTGGCTGGACCAAACCTGAGTGGCTCTGCGACCCTGTGCACCAGGTAGCAACACCTGGAGCTGGGAGAAAGGCCCAGTTCTGTGAGATGGGAGCTACTCTTGTGGGAGTGAGTACAGAGCAGCCTCTTCCATGACCTCTCCACTATACCAGGCAGGAAGGTATCAGGGAGGAGGATGCATATATGTAACCGTGTGTGGGGGGGTCACAAAAAAGATAAAAATGCAGTTGATGAGTCATCTTAGTAAAAAGTTTGGGGAACCACTGCCTTAGCAGTTAATTTGTTTCTTCTAGTGAGTTGGCTTTGTGTGAGCAGGGCCAGTTCAGACAGGCTGCCAAATCTACAGCCCACGTGCGCCTCACCCAACCAAGGGAGGGTGAAGTGCTATCAGGACCATTAGTGCACTCACACCAATGCCACGTCAAGTGAAGCATGAGTTGCTTTGTGCTGACAGAGCTCTATGCTAATAAAAGCTGAATCCCCTGGGGCTTTCCAGCCTCCCTTTTCTCCAAGCTTTTGCCACAGACACAAACATATTCTGGACACATTACATATGCCCTACCCCATGGGTTTGACACTCTCCCCCGTTATCAGGCATGTCAGAGCAATCTGGGGCAGGCAGAGGGGAGAAAGTTGTGCACTTGGCCCTTTTGGCCCAGAAGGCCAATCAAATAGCATCATAGGGGTCCAAGTTTGTTGAACCAGCATTGTGTGTATGTGTCTGAGTTGCAGCATGTGTTCAAGCACACAAACACACACACGCAAAAGAAAACACGCACATACAGAACCACGTCTCTCTCTCTCTCAACCCACATACCATATCTGTTTTATTCTCATGCCCACCTTCTTTACCTAGTTGCACACCCATCTGTAGTCTCTCTTTCACACACCCCTCTCTCTTCCAGATGGCTCTAGACACTGTGCCGCCGGTTGTTGATCATGGTCACAATGTGTGACAGGTCCAAGCTCTTCATCATCACCTCCATGAACTCCTCATCTTTTCTGGCTCCTTCCACAAACTCATCCAGTGAAAGCTCACCTGTTTCAGACAGAGACAGATGACACCAGGTCACTCTCATTCGTGTCTGGGGCAGAGAAAGGTGGGAATAATTGCCCCCTGCACAATCAGTGAGGCCACCCCTACAGAGTCAGTGTTTGGAACTACCGAACAGCCTGCTCATTTTGAAGCCACCAGAACTGGCAGTGCTGGTAGGTCTGGAGCCTCCTTTATCTCCATGCAAGTCTGACCTTCGCTCCTGCCTCCTTCCCAAAAAGGAGTTAACCCATAAGAAACTAGTTCCTCTCCAGAGACAGGTCACTTGGGGTACATTACGGGGCAGTGTGCCATGCAGAAGGGAAGGTCTGTGGGGCCAAGGAGGAAGGGCCATGGGGAGACTGCTCTAAACAGTGAGTTGACATTGGCCTGAGACTCCCAGGACTAGCCTGAAGTACTGCTGTGCCCACCTCCCCCCCCTACTGGCTCCTGCAGACAGTGCACAGCAGCAGCTTAGAGAAGCTCCATGCAGGCAAGGCAGCCAGCAGATGCATGGGAGTGGCAAAGATAATGTTCAGGGAATGGGCCTCTTTCGGAATTCACAGGGAGGCAACTGAATGGGGCTTATGTTGGGGGAATAGGAGAGCGTTAGAGAGGGAAGGCCAGAGGACAGGAGGCCAGAAAACCTATTTAAGCTACAGTGACATACCTCCTGTGACTCTACTGCCTGCCCTGGCCCAGGTGACTTTTTATTATCCCACGCGTCAATTCCCCCAATCCCCATTTAGCTGGGACCCTGGTTTCCATCCCTAATTCCACTTTCTCTCTTGGAAAATTTCTGGCACCAGTTCTACATCCTCCATAAACACAGAGGGAAAAAATGATTGGATTTTTGCCCATATCTCCCTCTCCTGTCTCAAAAGGCTGGATTCTGTGCAATGCTGAGTCCTACAGTCCTCACTGGAAACAGAGAGATTGCCAGGGGTTGCTGGCTTCTAGGAACATAGGAATTGCAAGACTGGATCAGACTCATGGTCCATCTAGTCCAGTGTCCTTTCTCCAACAATGGCCAACAGCAGATGCTTAGGGGGAAGAGTCAGGAAACCTCACATTAGGGACCTAGGATTGGAAGGGACCTCCTGGGTCATCAAATCCGTTCCCTGTAATTACAGGAAACCCTGGCATATAATCTCGTTAAGAATGTATTTCAAGATCCACCCAGTAGCTAGTTAGTTTGTTTGCACCCACTACTCCTATTGGAAGACTGTTTCAGAACCTCATTCCTCTGATAGAAATCTTCTAATCCAACATTGCTTAAACAGTTGTTCTCCCTCTTTGTTGTTTCTCCACTGATGTATTTATAAAGACCAAGCATATCCTTTTTCTGCCTTACTTTTGCTAGGGTGCACAAGCCAAGCTCTTTTAGCCTCCTCACATGAGATGGGTACAAAAAAGAACTAGATAAATTCTTGGAGGATAGGTCCATCAATGGCTATTATCCAGGGATGGTGTCCCTGGCGTCTGTTTGCCAGAAGCTGGGAATGGGTGACAAGGAATGGATCACTTGATGATTCCCTGTTCTGTTCATTCCCTCTGGGGCACCTGGCACTGGCCACTGTTGGAAGACAGGATACTGGGCTAGATGGACCTTTGGTTTGACCCAGTGTAGCTGTTCTTATGTTCTCTAGTCCCCAATCATCCTGGTAGCCCTTCTCTGTACCTGTTCCAATTTGAATTAATCTTTTTTTAACATGGTGACCAGAACTGTACCCAGTATTCCAGATAAGGTGTTCCCAGTACTTTGTAAAATGGCATAAATATTTCCCTCTCTCTACTGGAAAAATACTTCACCTGATACATGTTAGATTTGTGTGTATTAGTCAACTGCAGAATGCCTATGAGGCTCCAATGTAATGGGGCTATAAAAAAGCAAATGCAATCCTTTCTCATCCTCTGTCATTTCCAATGTTGACACACACACCCCGCCCCAGCCTACACAGAAATTCTTCTTGTTAGTTTCTAAGTGCATGAATTTGCACTTTAGGAAGCTATAGGATAATCTGTCCACAGGAAAGACTCCTCCTAAACCCCAATAGTTAGAGAGTGGCTGAAGCCCTAAAGCAGGAAGTTTATAACTCTTCCAGAACTCTTTTGTTAGTCTTCACTGTTGTAATTATGGATATGCTTATTATCCATATAACCATCCAATATCTCTTGAAGTCTCTGTTTGAACCTTGGCTTGAGACAGTTCGGCATTTTGCCACTGAACAACAACACTCATCAAAATGTGAAAATCTCTACCAGGGACAATATGGCCCACAAGCCTGGGAAAAGAACTAGTAGCTGATGCTGCTCTGCTGCCTGTTCAAAAAAATAAAACCTAGTGTGACAGAGTGGGATATGGCTACATCAAACTGTGAGTGATCTTTTGTTTTGTAAACTCCATTTTTGTACCCTAGCTGCCATTTTGTGTTCTAGGTTAAAAAAACAGCCTGGCCTGGACAAGGTCTGTCTGTTCCAGACACTGCCCCACTCAGGAGGCACATGGGACACCTTGTAGAGGACTATTGATGATGGAGCCATCCAGTTTGAAAAACTCTCAGTGACTGCCCAGCTCAGGGGACAATGGTTTTCTTCATATAGGACTCACATAACAGGTTGGCATTTCCCAGCTAGGTACCTGGCAGAACAGGGTCAGACAAGATTCAAGGAGGGGGCTCCTCTGAGAGAGCGGTCAGCATCTGTCAGAAGTCCAGGCTAGAAGAGGGATGGTACCTAGCCTGAAATGCTGTCTAGACCTCAGACTCACAGAAGGGGTGAGATCAGACTAAGTGGGGGTGGGCATGGGGCAGGGAGTGCGTCTCAGGACTGTTTGTTATTTTGCAAAGATCTGTAACTCTCTAGTGCTTTCCTCAGAATAAATTGATAGTGATTAAGATTCCTTGACTAGGTCTGTGTTCTTTCATTGCTGACCAAATTGTCCCTGAAAGGGTTAATTGAGAAGATCAGTGCTCCCACAGCAAGGTGGAACGCTGAGGGAACAGGTCTAAGGCAGCTGGACTGCTGAGCCCCACATCCCAAGGGTGGAAGATACATGTTGTGCACCTGGGAGTGTACTTTAAAGACCCAGAGCTTGGAACAGCGATTCAGCTTTTCCCCGACCTCGTTGATATAAGTGCATGTGGAATCCAGCAGTTGGCTTTACTCACATCAGACTTGTGTCCTCCCAGAGGGGCAATGGGCCATGTACTGACACTTAGTAGGTCAAGCAACAGAGAGTCCTGGGGCACCTTTAAGACTAACAGATGTATTGGAGCATAAGTTTTTGTGGATGAATACCCACTTTGTCAGACACATGTTCACTCACGAAAGCTTATGCTCCAATACATCTGTTAGTCTTAAAGATGCCACAGGACTCTCTGTTGCTTGTTACAGATCCAGACTAACACGGCTACCCCTCTCATACTTAGTAGCTCAAGACACCTGAACTATCTGGAGTAGAGGGCCTGCAGAAAGTGGGAAGCTTACCTACCACAATACTGGGGTATTAGCCTAGACTCCAGCTTCCCAAGACAGATGTCCAAAAGCTGGAACTGGCCCAGACAAGGGAGATATGCTGGCAGGTCTGACTTCCACTTCCTGGCTTGATCAGTTCTCTTCCACACTCCTCTTCCGATGTACAAACCTTTTCTCTACCCTTGATTGTTTTATCATTTTTTGTTGCCCCATATTAGAGCCTGTCATTCTCACAGGCTTCCCATTCATTTGTGTCCAGCTGAAAAAGTTGCCCATGAACTCTCTGCTCCACCTTCTCTGATTCCAAATCCTTCATACCTCAGGATGATCTCCCCCACCTTCAGTATCCCCCCAAAACCTCCCCACTCAGGTAATTATAGGTCTTTCAGTCTGACAGTGATCCCAGACAAGATAATGGAGTGGCAGATATGGGACTTGATTAATAAAGACTGAAAGGAGGATAATATAATGAATGCCAATCAACAAAGCATTCAGAAAGGAAAGTGTAACACCAACAGATGCTGGTCGTTGTCAGGCGGGATCAAACCGGGACCTCTGGAGCTTAGTGCATGAGCCTCTACTGCATGAGCTAAAAGCCAACTGGCTGTTAGCTCAGGCTGTAGAGCAGAATCATTTTATCTCTCTAAGTGGTCTCGGTGCCACTAGATAGGACAGAACACCACACCCAGGAGCTGTGTGGTTTACAGAAGCATTAAATGAGAGGAGCAATGCCTCAGAAAGGGCATAGATGGAGGAGTGTGTGAGATCTTATCAAACACAAGAGAGCATAAAGTTAGCAAGGAGACTACTGGAGGAGACTGGGCCCCAGTGTATTGCTGGCAAGATGAAGTGTGAGGGGCCGAAGGATGAGCTGAGTCAGAGGGCAGAGACAGGAATCTCACCATCGCCATTGACATCGATCTTATTGAAGACTCGGTTGGTGAACTCCTCCGCACTAGTTTCATGGTCACAGCCATTAATAGCACGAATAGCCTGGAAGAGAAGAGGAGGAACTAAGCAGCTGGCCCAGGATTAATCTGCTGCCATGGGCCCATGGGTGGGACTGATCAATCACACACCTCATAGTGCAGGCTCAGAATATAAAACACTCACAAATGGCCTCAATATGAGCAAAGGTGTCGCCCCACTCCCACCCACCGTTTCCATGGGAAAAGCCTGGGGAAACCACCAAGCCTCACAGCATGCCCTGAAGGGCATGAAATCTGGATTCTGGTGGATGGAATGGGCAACTAATGCTCATTGAGCATGCCATCCAACAGCCTCCACTCATGCAAGATAGTGGAGTACTAGCCCAAGCAGCTACTAACAACTGCCCATGAATCAGACAATGACAAAGGCAGGACCCAAATTACTTATGCCTTTAGAGGTTAAAATACACCCCTTGAACTTTACCTGGAAATCAGTTTGTACCAAGGAAAAGTCATGGAGCCCTGGTGGGGTCACATGCTCTCCAGAGGTAATGTTGCTGGATAAACAGACCATATTCAGAACTAGTTGCAGTTATTCATTCAATTTAAGGTGCAGAGTCTCTCTGGACTCTCCACCGGTGAGATTCAGTGTGGGCATCCCACTGATTTACAGAATAATGAGGGCCAAAGTGTACACAACCCCCTGTGTTATCACCTTAATGATGTTGAGCAGTTCATGTCGGTCAATGCAGCCATTGCCATCCACATCATAGAGCTTGAAGTACCAACGTAATTTCTGTTCCATCTTTCCCCGGAGAACTAGGCTGAGTGCAGCCACATACTCCATGAAATCGATATACCCATCCTGTGGGAAAAAGAAAGGGAGCATGAGAGTTAGGGTTCACAGGCATAGGTGCTGAGAGAGTCCTGCCTCTATAGCTAATATCTCTGCAAGGTCAGGAAAGGTGTAGCTAAGTGCCTGGACACCAGAAGCTTGGCCTTAGTGGAAAATGGCTGGCTTTAGTCTAAGTCGGGAAGAGGAAACAGGCAGCAGCCTGGCTCTGCTCAGGATGCATGCGATAGTTATGGGTCAACTTCAGATTTTTCTACAAAATGGTTCTGGAACACTTGAGAAAACAGGCTCCATGTAATTATTATCTCTTACATGTTTATAATAGCTCCTGTGCTCAGTGCTTTCCAGATGTGAAGCCCTCACTCCACATGTACATGAACATGTCCTTCTCCCCACAAGCCATGACTGATTAGGGGGCAGGAGAACCAGCCCCAGAACACTGGTTGGCTAGAGGACTGGGGTGACATCTCACCCCTGACTTCCTGCTGTCAGCCTATTTCTCATTGTAGGCGAGGAATGCCAATTCAGAGCAGGAGCTCAGCCATTCCCAAGTGGTTGTGTCCATGCCAATCAGCTGGCACAGAGGCTGAACTGCATACAGGAGCCACAGGGCTTAGGTAAGAGCACACATTGCTATCGCTACTGCTGGGAGGAGGAAGAGACCCAAATGTATCTTGAACTTGGGGTTAGGGTATCAGCCTAGGGAGCAGGCTGGGGCATATTCACAGGAAAGCTGGGAGGATGGTCCATATGCAGCAGAGGAGACCTGACCATCACGGCATCCATGAATATGGACACCAGACAATGCAGCAGAGATGAACTCACCACTCCAAGCTCGCACTGGCAGTGGAAGAAGTAACCCTATTTTGGGATTAAGAAACTTTGGCCAGGGGCTGATAGGACACCTAATCAGGTTAGAGAGCTTTCCTCTGTATATTTAGGCACAGGGGACTTGGTCCATTGCACTATTGCTGAGGTATGGGGAGGCATGTGTGACTTTCTCCTCCTAGGGGCCCCTGAATGGTCCTTTGTACTAACTGAGGTCTGGCTCTACCCAGCTAAAAGTGTTTGTCTATAGCTGAGTGCAGCAGTTATTTCTGGAGTTAATTTCTGACTCAGAGAGGACAGAGACAGAGGTCGGGGAACAAATAGGAATTCGCCTGTGCTGAGATAATAGCATGGATCTGGGTGCCATGCATTCTAATGTACTAAGGGACTTCACAGATTTTAAGGCCAGAAGGGACCACTATGATCAAGTCTGACCTCCTACATAATGCAGGCCTTAGTTGTTACCAACTGATTCTTGCATCAAGTCCATAAAGTCTGGTTGCAATACAGCAGTGGTTCTCAACCAGGGGTATGTGTACCCCTGGGGGTACTTAGAGATCTTCCAGGGGGTACATCAATTCATCTAGATATTTGCCTAATTTTACAATTGGCTAGATAAAAAGCACTAGCGAACTCAGTACAAACTAAAATTTCATACAGACAATGACTTGTTTATACTTCTCTATATACTATATAATGAAATGTAAGTACAACATTTATATTCCAATTGATTTATTTTATTATATGCGAAAAATGAGAAAATAAGCAATTTTTCAGTAATAGCATGCTGTGACACTTTTGTATTTTTATGCCTGATTTTGTAAGCAAGTAGTTTTTAAGTGAGGTGAAACTTGGGGATACTTGGAACAAATCCGACTCCTGAAAGGGGTACATTAGTCTGGAAAGGTTGAGAACCACTGCACTAGAGTATAACTTTTAGAAATATAACTAATCTGGTTATAGTGATAGAGAATCCAGCACATCCCTATATAAATTGTTCAGCAAGTTAATTAACCCCATCACAGATATTATTGGCCTGCCCCTGCCGGCCACCCATGATACTGCTATGAGGGAACCCAAGCCACTAGGTCCCTAGGGTGTTTTAAGCATCTGGAGCCTAAACAGAGTCCAGCCATTGCCCCTCCACCTTGGGATCCTTAGGTACAGTCTCAGAGTGCAGACCCTCTGTTTTGCACTCCCTCTTGAGAGCTGGAAACTATGATGATTTTGGTGATCTGTCTCTACAGATTATGAAGTCTGGTTAATATTATGGACTTGCTCTTATGAAGACTACTGTATGATGAATGCCTCTCTGTATGTGTATTCATTATTCCATTCTATTCAGAGTCATATATGGCATTCCTCACCATAGTATCTGTGCATGGTTGCACATTAAGCAATGTGACCACACATATGTTGTATGTTTACTCTCTCATCCTCTTCCCCCAGAAAGCAGCATGTGCAGTGGAAAGTCTTGTTTTGGTGGTGTATGGGTTGTATTTTTAATATAAATATACCTGTTGCTATGTGTTTATGTTAGAGAAGGCAAGGTCAAAGAAGTGCCTGGCATTAAATGAGGATATTAATATAATATAATATAAAATCACAGAAACTTGGTGGAACAATGATAATCAATGGGACATGGTAATACCAGGGTACATAATACTGTATATAGGAATGACAGACCAGGGCACACTGGGGGAGTGGTACTATATGTGAAAGAAAGCATAGAGTCAAATATAGTAAAAATCTTAAATAAATCAAACAGTACCACAGAATCTCTAGGTACATAAATTCTGTCCTTGAATAAGGAGTACAGCAATAGGAATATACTAGCGAACATCTGACCAGGATGGTGATGGTGACTGTGAAATGCTCCAGGAGATTAGAGAGGCTATAAAAACAGAAAACCCTATAATAATGGGGGAGTTCAACTATCCTCATATTGACTGGAAACATGTCACCTCAGGGTGGGAGGCAGAGATAAAATTTCTAGACACCATTAATAACTGCTTCTTGGACCACCTAGTCCTGAAACCCACAAGGGGAGAGGTAATTCTTGATTTAGTCCTAAATGGAGCACAGGATCTGGTCCTACAGGTGAATATAGCTGAACTGCTCAGTAATACAGATCATAATGTAAACTTACATTTAACATCCTTGTAGGGGGGGAAATACCAAAGAAACCCACCACAGTAGCATTTAAGTTAAAAAAAGGGGAACTACACAAAAATGAGAAAGCTAGTTAAACAGAAATTAAAAGGAACAGTCACAAGAGTGAAATGCCTGCATGCTGCATCAATACTTTCTAAAAACACCATAATTAGAGGCTTGGACTATATGCATACCCCAAATTTAAAAAAACCCCTGTAACTGGACCAAAAAATGCCACCATGGTTAAATGATAGAATCATAGAAGATTAGGGTTGGAGAGACCTCAGGAGGTCATCTAGTCCCACTCCCTGCTCAAAGCAGGACCAACCCCAACTAAATAATCCCAGCCAGGGCTTTGTCAAGCCGGGCTTTAAAAACTTCTAAGGATGGAGATTCCACCATCTCCCATAGGTAACCCATTCCAGTGCTTCACCACCCTCCTAGTGAAATAGTGTTTCCTAATATCCAACCTAAACCTTCCCCACTGCAACTTGAGACCATTGTTCCTTGTTCTGTCATCTGCCACCACTGAGAACTGCCTAGCTTCATTCTCTTTGGAACCCCCCTTCAGGTAGTTGAAGGCTGCTATCAAATCCCCCCTCACTCTTCGCTTCTGAAGACTAAATAAGCCCAGTTCCCTCAGCGTCTCCTCATAAGCCATGTGCCCCAGCCCCCTAATAATTTTCGTTGCCCCCCACTGGACTCTCTCCAATTTGTCCACATCCTTTCTGTAGTGGGGGGCCCAAAACTGGACACAATACTCTGGATGTGACCTCACCAGTGCCAAATAGAAGGGAACAATCACTTCGATCGATCCGCTGGCAATGATCCTACTAATGCAGCCCAGCATGCCGTTAGCCTTCTTGGCAACAAGGGCACACTGTTGACTCATATCCAGCTTCTTGTCACAGTAATCTCCAGGTCCTTTTCTGCAGAACTGCCGCTTAGCTAGTGGGTCCCCAGCCTGTAGCAGTGCATGGGATTCTTCCGTCCTAAGTGCACTTGTCCTTGTTGAACGTCATCAGATTTCTTTTGGACCAATCCTCCAATATGTCTAGGTCACTCTGGACCCTATCCCTATCCTCCAGTGTATCCCCCCAGCTTAGCGTCATCTGCAAACTTGCTGCGGGTGCAATCCATCCCATCATCCAGATCATTAATGAAGATGTTGAACAAAACCGGCCCCAGGACCGACCCCTGGGGCACTCCGCTTGAGAGCAGCTGCCAACTAGATATCGAGCTGTTGAGCCCAACAATCTAGCCAGCTTTCTATCCTCCTTATAGTCCATTAATCCAACCATACTTTTTTAACTTACTGGCAAGAATACTGTGGGAGACCATATCAGAAGCTTTGCTAAAGTCAAGATATATCACGTCCACCGCTTTCCCCATATCCACAGAGCCAGTTATCTAATCATATAAGGCAATCAGGTTGGTCAGGCACAATTTGCCCTTGGTGAATCCATCTTGACTGTTCCTGATCACCTTCCTCTTCTCCAAGTGCTTCACCATATGAAGTGGGTGCAGTTCTTTGTCACATATTTTTCCTAATGGCACAGAGAAAGCAACTGCCTTTGCATCACAAATACTCACCACTTCTAAGAAGAACTAGGCACCAATAGACCGTGAAGCTCTCAGCATTATCTTTGGAATTCGGAAGTTCCATACCTATCTGTATGGTAGACATTTTACCTTGCTGACAGAACATTGCCTGATCCTTTCAATTTTTGTACTGAAAGATGGAATTCCGCCATTAGCTGCTGCTTGTATGCAATGTGGGCATTGCTATTTTCAGCTTACTCCTATACTATTCAATTCTGTAAAGGAACTCAGCACCGCAATGTTGTTGCACCTCAGGAGAGTTCTCAGAGTCTTAAGCTGTTCAGGGAAATTGGCTCTTAGGTCCCCCCATGATAATCCTGGTATTAGGTGAGACACTTATGTAATTCAGCTCCTCACACTAGGGATTGATTTGTTTCCACTATTAACCCTTCTGCTTTTTTCACTCTCATGTCTATAATACAAGTTAAATATTCCTGCACCCACAGCAAACACCTCCTGCACACAGCACTTGGCCTTGCACAGTGTGTAGTGTCCAAGACCAATGCATGGATGCATTAGAAAGCTTGGATGACCTCAGCTCAGGTTCAAGGATGTTTGCAAGAGGGACTTTAAAATTTTCAATCTTGACACTACAAGCTGAGAAGTTGAAGCTAGCAATGGGCTACACTGGAGGGCTGTGCTGCACCAGGGAGTCAAAGAAACTGAAGAGTGGTGGTTGAAAGAGGAAAGCAAAGAGGCATGCTGTAGTGAGTCGGTGTGGCTCCCCTCCTGTCCGGAAGAGGGAGCCCANGAGTCGGTGTGGCTCCCCTCCTGTCCGGAAGGGTCGAGCCCCGACCAGAACCTACCACACATGCATAGCTGGCCTCAAGCATGAATAGTGTGTTGGCTTCATCATGAGGCTCTGTGCTTTATGCCTGGATTATCTGTGGCAAGACTGTCACTCAAGAATTTGACTTTTTAGTCACTCGCAATGTTGTAGCATAACAAATGGTAACTCAAGACCTTTGGTGCTTACACCATCATCTTTCGAGACAGATGGTTGCCATTCACTACAAAGCTACACATAGTCTTAGTCCTATGCTCTGCAATAACTCTATACAAGAGCTCAACACATTAGGCTTCCTTCATATTTATTAAAGGAGATCAGTTGTACACCCTGTGTGAGATGGGAGGTCACCTGTACTGACCTGCCAAACCTCAGCTTCATACCCATTGCTCTTGGGTTGTTATGGCTTTATTTAAATACTCCAACTTCAAATCTAGTCTTTTTTTTATATAAAGAGTGAAGGTCCCCTTTTGAATAATTAATATTTACTGCACAACCTAGTGCCTAAACACTATTGTGCCAGGCACTTGGGAATATATATAATATTATTTTATCATTAATAATAACCTATTGAACATCCCCCTTCTTCAATACTTCTCACAGTCCCAAAATACCTCAAGAAAGTGACTCTGGAAAGCAAGTTTCAGAGTGGTAGCCATGTTAGTCTGTATCAGCAAAAAAATACAAGGAGTACTTGTGGCACCTTAGAGACTAACAAATTTATTTGGGCATAAACTTTTGTGGGCTAAAACCCACTTCATTGGATGCATGCAGTGGAAAATACAGTAGGAAGACAGACAGACAGACCAAGTAAATTTGTTAGTCTCTAAGGTGCCGCAAGTACTCCTCGTTCTTTTTCCTGGAAAGCAAAGGGCTTTGTCTGAGCTGTCTTAATATTTTTGGGTGGGCCTGCAAAACAATTTCCTGTTTACCATGGTCACCACTGTAGACACAGGACTGACCTGTGGATTTTAGGAAGGGACAGTGATTCTTTGGGATATGAGATATTTATATAGAACCCTCAGCCCTGTACTGCTGTACAGGAGTGCAGCTGCTCATCTCTCTCAGCTTTATAGCTTGATTTACATCCATTTCTATTTTCAAGGCTGTTGTCACAAGGAAGGGAGCTAGAGACATACTGTTTTCCTAAATGAAAGCAGACAGCTACCTTTAAATTTCCAGACCCAATGAATCAATGGCTCATGACTTGGCTGTACTGGGCCCCAAGGCAGCTCTGGTGCTTTTCAGTTTCTAAGCACTCCACTGTAAACTGACTGTACTTCCCAAAAATGCTGTAAAAGCAAAAGGGCAGAGGATGCCTCAGCATCTCTATAAAGAGATGACACCTAGGGAAGCATTTGGACCTGGTAACTCCTGCAAGACCTTCTGATTCCCCTTCCCCCCGTGCTTTTCTTTCCCTCTACCAACCTGACTGCAGTCATCTATCCAATTCACATCTGCCAATGATTAGTTCCCTCCTTGACCCACAGATACATGCCCCTTTCTAGCTTGCCACCTCAATAAGATAGTCAGTAGCTTGCAGCAGGGAGGTAGCTACATGGGATGTATCAGCCTTGGAATCAGGAGTTTCAGGGAGGAGTCCTACCCTGCCTCCTAGGTGCTCTAGACCCCATTTCTCTATCCTCTGTTGAAAGCCCTAAGCTGGACCCCCTACACATCCATAATACAGTCATTTCAATTGCAAACAGTCTGGAAATTGCCCTATTGTGTAAAATTTACAGATAAATCTATTTTAGTGTTCCATATTCTCAAGTGATATCTGATACTGGGCAAACTACAGGACTGTAATAAAAGGACTGAAAAGAGCCTGGTTCAACCTGCATCCACTTCCTACAATGCTCTGTTAACCAAGCAAGAGAGATACACTGCAGCTTATGGCAAGCACCTGATAAGAGGGTTCATTATGCAGGTGACCAAACTCAGGACACACAGACAATGAAGTGCCATAGCAGAAGATGCAGGAACCTCTCTTACACGAGAATCATCCAAGAATACAAAAAAGGAATGTAAAATGCATAATTTTGCATTCCTACACACTACAAATACACAGGGTCCCTGAAATATACTAATCTTGCCAGAGCAATGAACAGTAATGTGACAGTCAGGCTCCCCTCTTTCAATATTCTAAACTCCATCTTGCTCCCTAAGGCACATTTCTTACATTCAGATGTTTAAGTTTGATGCCCCTGCTATAAAGCATTTTGCTGACCAAGATTTGGAAGTAAAATCAGAGATGCAATCATGACTGCACTAACTGTGATACTTTGGTTTCTTTGTGAGCAGTACAAGGCTGTCTAAGTTTCCCATTGGGTAAGAACATACCTTGTTCATATCAAAAGTGCGGAACATCTGTTCAATGTACTCATTGGCCGCAGGATCCAGCCCCCGAAGCCCAAAGAACTGTTTAAATTCATGCTCAGTCAGCTGTCCTGATGGACACTCGGTCATAAACTTTTTGTACCAATGGTGGATCTCAACGGTTTGCAGATCATCTACTGTGGAACTACCACTGTTCCCCATTTGCGTGGTGGATGCTAAGAGCCCTCTGGAATCACCTCTTCCTCTTACTGTTCTCAAAGCAATCTCTGCCTGCTGCCTTCCACCTTCACTCTCAACATCAGCTCATTTAAGTGAGGGATATACCCTCCCAGAAGCCAATTACAGTTGTTAATCTGCTCTTATGCTGACTTAGAAACCTTAAAGCCTCAATGATATAAAGTCTCCTGGAAATGGAAAGAAGTTGAAGGATAATCTAGCAAAGCACTGCTATTTCAGGAGGCAAATCAGAAGGGGTGAGAGATAATCAGATACTGGCAGGAGGAACTGCCTTGGTATTGCCCTTGCTTTCCATGCATTGGTCTAATTTTACATGAAGATGTTATTCGACCTTTCTGGCCAAAAAAGGCTGAAGGCTGTGGTGTTTGCAGTAAAAAAAAAAATGAATTAGAATTGTGATCTGCTCCTCTCTGTGGCTTCACAGTGACTGAGTCAAAGTCTTGGATAACATCGTATAAAACACATATGGGGAGATTTTGGTATCGCAGAAACTGGCAGAGAAGACTCATAGGCAGAAAGGGCAATAACCTTCTCTACTCTAGAGATTCCATTACAGCCTCTCTTCTCACACCCAGTTTCTCTTCCGCACAACCAGGTCTCTCTTTAGAGTCCCCTTTCACACAATAATACATTATTTCTACAGTGTCCCTCACAAAGGACCAGAACACTTTTTAATTAAACTAAGAACCATCTCTTCAATTTTGGCATGAAATCTCGAACAGTGGCCACCAGTTCTGCAAGCAAAGAACCAATACTAAATGTACAAGACTACCTAAATATTCACTAAAAAGAATGAGGAATACTTTGTTAAAGACTAACACATTTATTTGAGCATAAGCTTTCTTGGGCTAAAACCCATTTCATCAGATGCATGCAGTGGAAAATACAGTAGGAAGATATACACACACACACCATGAAAAAATGGGTGTTGCCATACCAACTATAATGAGAGTACTCAATTAAGGTGGGCTATTAGCAGGAGAAAAAATACTTTTGTAGTGATAATCAGGATGGCCCATTTCCAACTGTTGACTAGAAGGTGTGAGTAACAGTAAGGGGGAAAAATAAGCATGGGGAAATAGTTTTACCTTGTGTAATGACTCATCCACTCCTGGTCTTTATTCAAGCCTAATTTAATGGTGTCCAGTTTGCAAATTAATTCCAATTCTGCAGTTTCTCGTTGAAGTGTGTTTTGGAAGGTTTTTTGTTGGAGTATTGTGACTTTGAGGTCTGTAATCGAGTTACCAGGGAGGCTGAAGTGTTCTGCGACTGGTTTTTGAATGTTATAATTCTTGATGTCTGATTTGTGTCCATTTATTCTTTTGTGTAGAGACTGTCCGGTTTGGCCAATGTACATGGCAGAGGGGCATTGCTGGCACATGATGGCATATATCACATTGGTAGATGTGTAGGTGAACGAGCCTCTGATAGTGTGGCTGATGTGATTAGATCCTATGATGGTGTCCCCTGAATAGATATGTGGACAGAGTTGGCAACGGGCTTTGTTGCAAGGATAGGCTCCTGGGTTAGTGTTTTTGTTGTAGGTGTGTGGTTGCTGGTGAGTATTTGCTTCAGGTTGGGGGGCTGTCTGTAAGCGAGGACTGGCCTGTCTCCCAAGATCTGTGAGAGTGAGGGATCGTCCTTCAAGATAGGTTGTATATCCTTGATGATGCGCTGGAGAGGTTTTAGTTGGGGGCTGAAGGTGATGGCTAGTGGCGTTCTGTTCCTTCCTTTGTTGGGCCTGTCCTGTAGTAGGTTACTTCTGGATACTCTCCTGGCTCTGTCAATCTGTTTCTTCACTTCAGCAGGTGGGTATTGTAGTTGTAGGAATGCTTGATAGAGATCTTATTCATAGATTCATAGATTCTAGGATTGGAAGGGACCTCGAGAGGTCATCGAGTCCAGTCCCCTGCCCGCATGGCAGGACCAAATACTGTCTAGACCATACCTGATAGACATTTATCTAACCTACTCTTAAATATCTCCAGAGATGGAGATTCCACAACCTCCCTAGGCAATTTATTCCAGTGTTTAACCACCCTGACAGTTAGGAACTTTTTCCTAACGTCCAACCTAGACCTCCCTTGCTGCAGTTTAAACCCATCATCTCGTAGGTGTTTGTCTCTGTCTGAGGAGTTGGAGCAAATGCAGTTGTATCTTAGAGCTTGGCTGTAGACAGACAATGGATCATGTGGTGTGGTCTGGATGAAAGATGGAGGCATGCCATGGTCTGGTGATGGCCTTCACACTTATCTAACACATACATTCCTCATTAACACACAAAACAGAATTGATTTACACAGAAAATTTGAACAGGAACATCAAATTACAATGCAAGAGAAAAAAAACAATCATTGCATTCTTTTACTTATTTTAAAATGCTAAACCTACAACAAAGTGGTCACCCTAAAATGTCTGTTATTGCCTTGAAATCAGCTCAGACACAGATTCTGGCTGATGCATCTTTACCAATGGCCACACTAAGCCATTCCTTTCTGCTTTCAGAAAGGGTGGCTGGCAGGATAAGGTCAGATCATACATCAATACATGGTATATTATTCTTTATCCTTCATTCTAAAATTATATAAAATACAAACATAAAATTCTACTACTACAAGCATTCAATATAAAATGAGAAGTTATAAAGTGTAAAAAATTGATAAAGAAGGCTAAAGACATCGGGGGGGGGGGGGGGAAATCAGACCTAGCTGCTTAATACGGAGTCCCTGTGCTGGAACTAGGGTTGCCAACATTGTATTTCAAAAATAAGGAATGGTTTTCTTAGCACTCCTGCCCCACTCACATCCCAATATCATCATCATCATATAATAAGCAATACTCACCTACGTTCACCAAGGGCATTTCTTGATGCTTTTTGCTGCACTCAGCAACTCTGGATCTTGCTGTACAGAGATGAAAAAATAAGGGACCTCCCTTGTAATAAGGGACTGTTGGCAACCCTAGCTCGAACCCAGAGCAGCAGGCGAGTCTGTGTTCCCCTTCCAGCACTCAGAAAAGGGTGTACAAGCCCAACATAAGAACTATTGAGACCATAATGTGACTGAAGACTGAGCCTTAAGGATAAGCCAAAGAATAGCTCAAGAAGGGGGAAGAAATATCTTTTATTGTGCTGGACTTCGTTACCCTAGAAAAGTTGTAAACAAAACATGACCTGGCCGGAGAACTCGGCCACAAGAGGAGGCAGGGCCAGAGCACCCATAGCCATAGGGTGCACTACTACACCATGCACAGCTACGAAGGGGTGCTTCAGCGGTGAGTCCACCTTTCTACACACATTAAATGGATTAAATGCTGGATAACTGACAGATCACAAAAAAAGTAGTAAATCATCTGAAGACTTGAAGTATCATTGACTGTTCAGACAGGAGAACTTTGAACTGGTAACATTTAACTAATACTACAAAATGGAGAAACTTCCTGGGTGCCTGATGAATCTGTACAAGATAGTACACATCTTGCAAGTCAAGGGTACTGAACCAGTCAATATGATCTAGGGAGGGTTTGAGAGAAGTGAGTGTTATGTGAAATCTGATGTCATGAATTTACATGTTTAGTGTCAGAGGTTGAAAATCAGATTCCAACCCCCTGTCTTTGTTGCAATCAGGAAGTATGGAGAATAAAATCATCTCCACAAATTGGGGAGGAACTCTCTGTCAGACCCCATTGTAACATCAAGTCTCTCTTGTTGCATGACCACCTTGTGAGAGTGGTCCCTGAACAGGAATGAGTAAGGAGGGTAGGAGGAGGAATGGACTGTAATTGTATCGCTTAACCATCTTGAATGACCTGAAGTACCCATTGGTCCATAGTTATTCCAGTCCAAGCCTCCTTGAAGGATAGGTGGGAATCAAAAGTAGAGAAAAAAAATATATTTCATCTGTAACTTTGACCATATCCTCAAAATGATTTATTTTCAGTGACCAAACTGAGGTGAGATATTAGAGGAATTAAATTATTTTCTCTTCTGGAATCTTGGTCTGTCTACTCTGTTGAAAGGAAGATCTCTGGTGAAAGATGTAACCAGAAGTAGAGGGTTGAGGACTCTTCAGTATAAATTTGTGGTCTATATTGTTTCTTCTTGAAAGATGGGATATAAAGGCCATGGGGTCTTAAAGTAGCTCTTAAGTCCTTTAAAGAATGTAATGCATCATCCATCTTGGAACTAAACAGATCCTGACCCTCACAGGTCAGAAACAAAAAACCAATATATGGAGATATACCTATCTCATTGAACTGGAAGGGACCCTGAAAGGTCATTGAGTCCACTCCCCTGCCTTCACTAGCAGGACCAAGTACTGATTTTGCCCCAGATCCTCAAGTGGCCCCCCCTCAAGGATTGAACACACAACCCTGGGTTTAGCAGGCCAATGCTAAAACCACTGAGCTATCACTTCCCCCCCCGTGCCATACTGTAGTCTGAACCTCTTTTGCTAGACCTGATGCTGAAAGCCAAGAATACCTCTTGTTCATGCTCCTGTATCCACTACATCCAGAGCTGCTTGTAATAAGATTTTATCACTTAAGCTGTCAGAGCATAAGGAAGTAAAACTTCTCTCTGAATTGAGAGAAGAGTTACCTTGAAAACTTGCCACTTTGATCCACTGTATGTAACTATATTTGGTTATCACTGCTTGATAATTAAAAATTCTGACCTGAAGAGAGGCCAAAGAGAAAGTGTTTTCCCCCCACACCGGTCTACTTGTTTTTTTTTCCCCCTTATTCCTTCTCCTTTGTTGCAGATCTGGAAATCTGTTTGGATTTCTCATGAACAGCACTAATTACTAAGGATGAAGGTGAGTATAGAAATATTCAACCCCCATAGAAGGAACTTGATATTTCCTATCTACTTATTTGGAAGTCGCAGATAGAGAAAATGGCATTGCCCATAATTCCTTTGCTGGCTCAAGGATACCTTCATTAAATAGGTAAGGCTACCTTATTTTGAATAGAAGATTGTAGGATATCAAATTATTCATATGATTTTTCTTGCACATGTTCCAAAGGAATTTCTGATGTCTCCAATATCCTCTTTAACAGCTCTTGGTAAGCTTTGAAGTCATCTACTGTTGTTGGAGTAGAAGATGCAACAGCCTCATCAGGAGAAGGAGATGGCATCTGTCCTTCTGGAGGAGGATCATTCTGAATCTGTTCTTCATCTTCCTTGGATAGAGGTGGAATTACAGACTTCTGAGGAGAATATGTATGCAATTATACTTGCCTCTGTGGGCATCTGCACCCTGAATTTGAAGGATGAGGAAATTGCTGATTTGGATTGTGTTAAGGAATGCAGTATGGCCAAATAAGTGGGGTCTCTTTTCAAAAACTCTCTTCTGCTAAAGGAAAAAGGAACATGAAATGTTGTTAAAATAAAAGCCTTACTCAATACTTTACATTTCAAATGCTTTAATTGTTTTCCCTTTGTGATGGGTTGGGACTGCCACCTGATGTGCTGAGATTACTCTGAGCCCGTTTTCTCTGCCAGCTTTGGACTTCAGTGCCCTGTCTTATTGAGCCAGACACTGCTTCAAACACAGACCCAGGTCTGAACCATGTCCCCCCAAAACTGCAGACTTAACAGAAGACAGCTTAAGAAGTGCTCCTGTCTCTAGCACCCAGATACCCAGTTCCCAATGGGGACCAAACCCCAAATAAATCCATTTTACTCTGTATAAATCTCATATAGGGTAAACTCAAATTGTCCGCCCTCTATAACAGCGATAGAGAGATATGCACAGCTGTTTGCTCCCCCAGATGTTAATTATTTACTCTGGGTCAATTAATACGCAGAATTGATTTTATTAAGTACAAAAAGTAGAATTTAAGTGGTTTCAAGTAATAACAGACAGAACCAAGTAAGTTACCAAGCAAAATAAAACAAAAACATGCGAGGCTAAGCCTAATACAGTAGGAAACGAAATGAAGTTAAATGTCACCCTCAGAGATGTTCCTGTAAGCTTCATTCACAGACTAGATTCCTTCCTAGTCTGGGTCCAGCAATCACTCACACCCCCATAGTTACTGTCCTTTGTTCCAGTTTCTTTCAGGCATCTCTTTGGGCTGGAGAGGCTAACTCTTGAGCCAGCTGAAGACAAAATGGAGGGGGGTTTTAGGGTCTTTTATATTCTCACTCGTGGGAGGAAACCCCTTTGTTCTCCTGTGCAAGATCACAGCCACAAGATGGAGTCTGTAGCCACCTGGGTAAGTCACTTGTCTATGAATGATTCAGCTTTTTGCAGGCCGATGCCATTGTTTACATGTTAGTTTGAATGTTCCCAGGGAGGCTCAGATGTGGATTGTCATATCCCAAAGTCCATTGGGAGTTAAGTGTTTCTTGATTGGGCCCTTACTGAGAATAGTCCTTTCTCAAGAAGCTGATAAAATGCTTCACTGAGGCTACTTAGAATCAAACAAGTACATAGCCAATATTCATAACTTCAAATACAAAAATGATACACACATACAGACAGCATAATCATAACCAGCAAACTACAACCTTTCCATAGACACCCCACTTGGCCTCCTCTGTACAAGACCTGGTGCAACCATAGGACCCTGGTTACAACAATGATCTATACGATTACAGTTCCTGTCAATGTCACAGCCTTCTTTACTGTATCTTTAATAAATTTTTTAAAAGAATGTTTAATTATGTTTGCACCATGGTCTTAAGCATGCTAAATCTTTGTATACCAAACCTTGTTTAATAATGTTTAATGTTGAACGGTTTCAGGGACATGTTAACATCTTAAATGCTTTGGGCCCTCTATTCCATCTAAATAAATACAACAGATGAGCAGTGCTGAAAGCGACCAAGTGGTGATAAGATGGGGAACTCAGTGGTGGACAGATCACAGTAGTGTTTGGTGAACACAAGACCTAGTGAGTGGCTGTTTTGGTGAGTGGAGACTTGACCCAAGTCTGCAAGTCAAAAGAGGTGGTGGGGCAAGGAGATGTGTGGGCTAAGGGGTCCAGTGGGCCATCAACAGGGAAGTTGAAGGGTGATGGGGGACTTCAGCTACCCAGACATCTATTGGGAAAATAACAGCAGGGCACAGATTATTCAACATGTTATTGGAATGTATTGGAAACAATTTTTTAATTTCAGAAGGCAGAGAAAGCTACTCGGGGAGAGGCTGTTCTAGATTTCAGAGTAGCAGCCGTGTTAGTCTGTATCTGCAAAAAGAACAGGAGTACTTGTGGCACCTTAGAGACTAACAAATTTGTACTCCTGTTCTTTTTGTTCTAGATTTGATTTTGACAAATAGGGAGAAACTGGTTGAGAATTTGAAAGTGAAAGGCAACTTAGGTGAAAGTGATCATGAAGTGATGAGTTCAGGAATTTAAGGAATGGAAGGAGGGAAAACAGTACAATAAAGACAATGTATTTCAAGAAGACAGATTTATCAAACTCAGGGTGTTGGTAGGTAAGATCCCATGGGAAGCAAGTCTAAGGGAAAAAGCGTGTCAGTTTTTCAGAGACATTATTAAGAGCACAAGAGCAAACTATCCCACTGCGTAGGAAAGATAGGAAGTATGGCAAGAGACCACCCTGGCTTAACCAGGAGATCTTCAATGGTCTGAAACTCAAAAAAGAGTCCTATAAAAAGTGAAAACATTACACAGGATGACTATAAACAAATAACACAGGTATGTAGGGATAAAATTAGAAAGGCCGAAGTACAAAACGAGATTTTAAACTAGCTAGAGACATAAAGGGTAACAATAAAACATTCTGCAAATACATTAGAAGCAAGAGGAAGACCAAGGACAGGATAGGCCCATTACTCAATGGTGGGGGTGGGGGAACAATAACAGAAAATGTAGAAATGGCAGAAGTGCTTTCACCAAAAAGAATAGTGGTATTTGGATGTAAAACATAGTGAATGTCAGTGAAAATGAGGTAGGATCAGAGGTTAAAATAGAGAATTAACAAGTTAAAAATTACTTAGACAAGTTAGATGTTTTCAAGTGTCCAGGGCCTGATGAAATATGCCCTAGAATACTTAAGGAGATGACTGAGGAGCTATCTGAGCAATTAGCGATTTATCTTTAAAAAGTCATGGAAGATGGGAGAGGACTGGAAAAGGGCAAATATAGTGCCAATTATAAAAAGGAAAGTAAGTACAGCCTGGAGATTTACAAACTAGTCGTTTTAACTTCAATACCTGGAAAGATAGTGGAGCAAATAATGAAGCAACCAATTTGCAAACACCTAGAAGATAATAAAGTGATAAGTAACAGTCAACATGGATTTGTCAAGAAAAATCATGTCAAACTAACCTAATAGCTTTCTTTGACAGGTAATGGAGCTTCTTCTCCACCTTGGTGGGTCCTATGCTTCTGTTTAGCAGTGTGCTGGGTATTCCTCTTTCCCTCAGAGTTTCCCCCATGCACCTGGGCTTGCTATCCATACCCTGCTGGAGCAAGGTTCCCCCCATCCTCCTTGAAGGGGAATCTCTCAGTTGCTGGTAGCCCCTACAGGCATAGTAGCCACAGACTAGACACCCAGTTCAGTCTCTTTCCTCGGGCGGGGTCTCTTCTCTCAGACCCCAGTTAGGCAGAGATTCTCTACTCCTTCCCTTCTGTACCTACAGGGTTTCTTTCCTGGTGCTTGTCAGAATCTGCACCACCCAGCTCTCCAGGTGTTCACCCTCCTCTCCTAGCACAGGTGCCTATCTGGCTCGAGGGGAGGCTTTTAACAGGTTTGGGCATGCCCTTGATTGGCCCCAGGTGTCCTAATTAACCTAGAGTACCCCATTCAGCTACCAAGAGAAAAGGGACCCACTTAGCCTGGGGGTAAAGATCGGCCTTCCAGTAGGGTTACCATATTTCAACAAACAAAAAAGAGGACGGGAGGAGCCCCACCCTAGCCCCGCCCCTGCCCCTTCCACTCCCTCCCACTTCCTGCCTCCTCAGAACCCCCAACCCTCCCCCCCACGCCTTGTCCCCTGACTGCCCCCCAGGACTCCACCCCCTACCTAAGCCTCCCTGCTCCTTGTCCCCTGACTGCCCCCTCCTGAGACCTTCCCCACATCCTAACTGGCCCCCTAGGACTCTACCCCCTACCTGTCCCCTGACTGCCCCAACCCTTATCCACACCCCCACCCCCAGACAGACCCCTAGGACTCCCACGCCCCATCCAACCACTCCCCACCGCCTGACAGCCCCCCCCCAAAACTCCCGACCCATCTAAACCCCTCTGCTCCCTGTCCCGACTGCTCCAATCCCTCTCCCCACTCCTGCCCCCTGACAGCCCCCCCAGAACTCCCAAACACCCCCCCCGCTCTTTGTCCCCTGACTACCCCCTCCTGAGACCCCTGCTCCTAACTGCCCTCCAGAACCCCACCCCCTACCTAAGCCTCCCTGTTCCTTGTCCCCTAACTGCCCCCTCCTGAGACCCCCCCACCTGTACTCTGCCCAAAACCTTACACCCCCAACCCCCAGACAGCCCCCCCTGAACTCCTGACCCATCCAACCCTCCCCCTGCTCCCTGTCTCTTGACTGCCCCCTCCAGAACCTCCCTGCTGCTTCTCTGGCCCCCGGCCCCCTTACTGTGCTGCAGAGCAGCGCGCTCGGCAGCGGGGGAGGGGAGCAGGGTCAGAGCTCCAGATGGCCGGAGGCCGAGGTGACAGCCGGCGATCTGTGAATGCAGGGCGGGGGGAGGGAGGGAGAGGAGGGGAGTGGTGTCAAGTTGCAGGGGAGAGGAGGGGGAAGTGGAGGAAGGGCTTTGGCTGCCGGAGCCCCCTGCGAGTGGCACCATCCGGCCGGCTGCCCTGTAAGCCCCGCACGCTCTGCATGGGGGGGTGGGGAAGTCCGGACATTGACAAATTCCCCCCGGACGCTATTTTTAACTGAAAAAAGCCAGACATGTCCGGGGGAATCTGGACGAATGGTAACCCTACCTTCCAGACCACTCTCTTGCAGGGGCTCTTGCTGCCTCAGCTTCTCATCTGGGCCAGACCCCCTCTGCCACCTTGCTGGCTGGTGGACTCTCTGGTTTCTGCTGCTCCTTGGGGGGCTGCTGATCCCTGGAGGGGGAGAGAGGGACACCTCACCTGCTGTTGCCACTGCCAGCACCTGAGGGGTCTCTCCTGCCTGGTTGCCAGACTGCCTGCTGGTGCTGCTGCCTCTGCTGCTTGGTAGCCTGCTGGTGCCTTCAGGAGGAAGGAGACCTCTGTTTCTGGGGGAGTGTGCAGGAACCCTGCAGGACACTGTGGAGGGGGACCTCCTGAAGGACTGAGTAACTTTCCATCTTTGTGCTTGTGGTGGGGGTATTGACTGTTGCTGTGGGGTGACAGGGGGTGTGATATGGAGCCTGCCTCCAGTCCCCCCTCCCCCTCCCCACTGTTGCCCCCTCCACCACACCCACTTACTATCTGCCTCTGCTTCTTACTGCGGGACTCAGCTGCTTGCCTCTCCCCTCTTTACACGCTTGGGCCTGTAGCAGCAGCCAGAAGAGAACTGTGTCTACAAGCGCACGGGCCTTCTCCCTCCCCTTGGACTAGTCCTTACCTCTCCTGCTGCTTTCAGCTGGTGGACTTTCCCACCCTCTGCCTTGCCCACTGGTCTCCCTGCAGCAGTTTCCCCTGCTTTCCCCTTACTACCTGCCCTGCCCGCCCCTTCCGGTCCATCCTCCCCCTTTTTTTGCCATGGCCCCTGGTAGCTTCAGTTTGTTTGCCTGCCCCGCCCTTTGCCCTTGGGTGTTTTGCTTGTTTGCCTGCCCCGCCCCAGCCCGAAGCTAGTCCTTTTCCTTTGCTTGCCCTGCCCCCAGCCTGTTTGCTTCTCCCCTGTCCCAGCTAGACCCCTTGTGCCCATGTCCCCCTCCTACATGCTTGTGCCCCCCCTTTTATGTTGAACCTCTGTATTTACTGCACTCCCCAATGATGTTGTAGTCCCCCCCCCGGGTGCAGCTGGAGGAGCTGGTAATCTTGTCTAGTGTTGGTGACTGCGCCCCTCCTTCCCTGCCTTGAGAGCTGCCCCTGTGCTCTCCCTCCTGCAGCCTAGTGGGGAGGAGCGGTTGACCTTCATGCCCCCTTCTCCCTTTCCCCCTTCCGGTGCTTGTTTCCCGTCCCCACTGACTATGGCGGGGCGGAAAAGCTAATGGGTCCCATTGGGTGGTACCCGCTGCCCTTCCTCCACCTGTCCCCCCCCCCATCCCCCTCTGTGGCTACTGCCTTGACTGCCGCTGCTGAACCGCCTGCCTGTCACCGCCCCTGCTGGGGCATTGGTGGCAGTGGGCATAGGGGTGGACTCCGTTGCTGCCACGCCCCTTGTCTCCTCTGACTCTAGGGGAGCCCCCCCAGCTGGCAGGAAGGGCAAAGGCCCTGCCCAGAAGGCTAAGGCCTCCGTGCTGGGAGCTGTCCCCTCTGCTGCGGCCCTGCCATCGGTTGCAGCGTCCCTCTCTCTTCTCCCTGTTATTCCCCCCACTGGCTCTGGTGTAGCTGGGTCCATGCTGGCAGATGTGCTCCACCCCGACCAGACCTACACCGTCCCGGGCCGTACCATCTTTGATTATCTGTACTTGGTCCAAGTATCAGGGGTTAGCCGTGTTAGTCTGTATCTACAAAAACAACAAGGAATCTGGTGGCACCTTAAAGACTAACAGATTTATTTGGGCATAAGCTTTCGTGGGTAAAAACCTCACTTCTTCAGATGCATGAAAGCTTATGCCCAAATAAATCTGTTAGTCTTTAAGGTGCCACCAGACTCCTTGTTGTTTTTGTACTTGGTCCTGGATCTCTTGGAGGTTGGGTGTAGGGTTGGTCTGTCGTTCTCCCTCCTGTCCTTGGATCAGGAGAAGGTGATTGACAGAGTGGACTATGGGTATCTCCTGGGCACTCTGCAGGGTTGGAGGGCAGGGTGCCAGAGCGGCTGCGGAGGTGGACGGTGCCTCTCCCTGCGGGGGAGGGCACTGGTGCTCAACCAGCTAGTCCTGTCCATGCTCTGGCACCAGCTCAACACCCTGATCCCAGCCCCGGGTTTCCTGGCTGATATCCAGAAGCTGGTTCTGGAGTCTTTTGGCCAGGACTGCACTGGGTCTCTGCGGGGGTTCTCCATCTCCCCGGGAGGACGGAGGACAGGGCGGACAGGGCCTGACATGCTTGCACACTCAGGTCCATGTCTTCTGCCTCCGGGCCCTGCAGAGACTCCTCTATAGTGCAGGTAGTTGGCACACGCCTTCCTGCGCCGCTTCTCTCCGGCCGCTGGCTGTGTGGCTGCCCCTGCTCCTCCTGAGTCCTCTGGCCCGTGCTCATAGGGCCGCATTCCGAAAGGGGCTTTAGAGCTGCAGGCCAGAGCCCCAGGGCCCCCTTAGCCCAGGGCCCTGCAGCCCCTGCATTCCAGGTGGCCCTGCCTACAGGGGGTGGGGGCAGCTCCCAGAATCGCGGCCATGGGGGTGGTGCCGCGCTGCTCAGAGCCACCTGCACACCCCCTGAACCAAACAGGAGCTGCCCCAGGTAAGCTACTGTCTGCCCCCAGCCCTGAGTCTCCTCCTGCACCCCCACCCCCACCCTGAGCGTCCTCCTGCATCCTAACTCCCTCCCAGACCCTGCAGCCCCACCCTGAGCGCCCTCCCACACCCTAACTCCCTCCCACACCCTGCACCCCCAGCCCTGAGCCCCAGGGGTAAGCCAGGGGCACCTCCCCACCACAGTACAGTACTGTACAGTGTATAATGCCTTTTGTCTGCCCTCCAAAAATGTCCTTGGAACCTAACCCCCCGCATTTACATTAAAGCTTATGGGAAACTTGGATTTGTTTAACATCGTTTCACTTAAAGTTGCATTTTCCAGGAACATAACTACAACGTTAAGTGAGGAGTTATTGTATTTCACTTGGAGGGTGGTGAAGCACTGGAATGAGTTACCTAGAGAGATGGTGGAATCTCTATCCTTAGAGGTTTTTAAGGCCCAGCTTGACAAAGCCCTGGCTGGGATGATTTAGTTGGTGTTAGTCCTGCTTTGAGCACGGGGTTGGACTAGATGACCTCCTAAGGTCTCTTCCAACCCTAATATTCTATGAAGCATGTCAGAGACTCCCTTTGGGATAACAAGCCTGGTACATATCAATTTCTTTGTTAAATTGACGAGCTCATATAAGCTTGCAGCGTCCAGCAGGCATAACTGGACACTGCAAGACAGAGGTTCCTAGGGTTGTGTCTGGGACCAGAGATATTGGCTAGTGTCATTCGGTTGCACAATCAAGGAGCAGCTTACATGCCAGAGGCTGTGCGTGAACAGCCCAGGAGTGGGATTTCTCACAGCAGAGCAGGAGACGGCTGGCTCCCAGAGTCAAGGATTGGAGTGACCGAGCATATCACTGGTCCGGATAACAACAGGGGAACATCACATTGCCCTTTTCTGAACCTTTTCCAATTCCAATATATCTTTTTTGAGATTGGGCGACCACATCTGTACAGTATTCAAGATGTGGGCGTACCATGGATTTACATATTCCTTTCTTAATGATTCCCAGCATTCTGTTCGCTTTTTTGACTGCTGCTGCAGATTGAGTGGATGTTTTCAGAGAACTATCCACAATGACTCCAAGATCTCTTTCTTGAGTGGTAATTTAGACCCCATCATTTTATATATATAGTTGTGATTATGTTTTCCAATGTGTATTACTTTGCATTTATAAATACTGAATTTCATCTGCCATTTTGTTGCCCAGTCACCCAGTTTTGAAAGATCTTTTTGTAGCACTTCGCAATCTGCCTGGGACTTAAGTACCTTGAGTAGTTTTGTATCATCTGCAAATTTTGCCACCTCACTGTTTACCCCTTTTTCCAGATAATTTATGAATATGTTGAATAGGACTGGGCCCAGTACAGACCCCTGGGGGCCACCACTATTTACCTTTCTCCATTCTGAGAACTGATAATTTATTCCTACCCTTTGTTTCCTATCTTTTAACCAGTTACTAATCCATGAGAGGACCTTCTCTCTTATCCCATAACTGCATGTTTTGCTTAAGAGCCTTTGGTGAGGGACCGGCTTTCTGAAAATCTAAATACACTATATCCACTGGATCTCCTTTGTCCACATGCTTGTTGTCTCCCTCAAAGAATTCTAATAGATGGGTGAGGCATGATTTCCCTTTACAAAAACCATGTTGACTCTTCCCCAACAAATTATGTTCATCTATGTGTCAGACTATTTTTTTCTTTACTATAGTTTCTTTACAAACAGTACCAGTTTGCCCGGTACTGAAGTCAGGCTTACCCAGTCTGTAATTTCTGGGGTCACCTCTAGAGCCCTTTTTAAAAATTGGCATCACATTAGTTATCCTCCAGTCATTTGGTACAGAAGCTGATTTAAATGATAGATTACAGACTACAGTTAGTAGTCATGCAATTTCACATTTGAGTTCCTTCAGAACTCTTGGGTGAATACCGCGGTGGCTGGGAGCTGCAGGGTATCTGTGCCACTCACAGCTTCAGGGGCCCATGGCCACCGGGAGCTTGGAGTTTCACCCATGGCAGTCGGGAGCTACGTGAGCCCCCGCTGCCCACAGCTCCAGGGACCCATGGTGGCTGGCAGCTTGGGGGTTCCCCTTGCCGCCTGTGTTCCCCAGATCCCTTTCTGCAGTACTCCGTCCTAGGCAGTAATTTCCCATTTTGTATGTGTGCAACTGATTGTTCCTTCCTAAATGGAATACTTTGCATTTGTCCTTATTGAATTTCATCCTATTTACTTCAGACCATTTCTCCAGTTTGTCCAGATCATTTTGAATTTTAATCCTATCCTCCAAAGCACTGGCAACCCCTCCCAGCTTGGTATCGTCCACAAAGTGTACTCTCTATGCCATTATCTAAATCATTGATGAAGATACTGAACAGAACCGGACCCAGAACTGATCCCTACGGGACCCCACTCATTATGGCCTTCCAGCATGACTGTGAACCACTGATAACTACTCTCTGGGAACAATTTTCCAACCAGTTTTGCGCCCACCTTATAGTAGCTCTAGGTTGTATTTCCCTAGTTTGTTTGTGAGAATCTAGGGTTGGCCTTTGAAAAATGGCACCCTGCGCGAACTTGTATTATGGCATCCTTTCTTTGATTTCAGCGCTGGGGCTTGGGCTGTTAGCCCCAGGGGATGAATTTAATTATAAACATTCATAGATTCATAGATTCTAGGACTGGAAGGGACCTCGAGAAGTCATCGAGTCCAATCCCCTGCCCGCATGGCAGGACCAAATACTGTCTAGACCATACCTGATTGACATTTATCTAACCTACTCTTAAATATCTCCAGAGACGGAGATTCCACAACCTCCCTAGGCAATTTATTCCAGTGTTTAACCACCCTGACAGTTAGGAACTTTTTCCTAATGTCCAACCTAAACCTCCCTTGCTGCAGTTTAAGCCCATTGCTTCTTGTTCTATCCTTAGAGGCTAAGGTGAACAAGTTTTCTCCCTCCTCCTTATGACACACTTTTAAGATACCTGAAAACTGCTATCATGTCCCCTCTCAGTCTTCTCTTTTCCAAACTAAACAAACCCAATTCTTTCAGCCTTCCTTCATAGGTCATGTTCTCAAGACCTTTAATCATTCTTGTTGCTCTTCTCTGGACCCTCTCCAATTTCTCCACATCTTTCTTGAAATGCGATGCCCAGAACTGGACACAATACTCCAGTTGAGGCCTAACCAGCGCAGAGTAGAGCGGAAGAATGACTTCTTGTGTCTTGCTCACAACACACCTGTTAATACATCCCAGAATCATGTTTGCTTTTTTTGCAACAGCATCACACTGTTGATTCATATTTAGCTTGTAGTCCACTATAACCCCTAGATCCCTTTCTGCCGTACTCCTTCCTAGACCGTCTCTTCCCATTCTGTATGTGTGAAACTGATTTTTCCTTCCTAAGTGGCGCACTTTGCATTTGTCCTTGTTAAACTTCATCCTGTTTACCTCAGACCATTTCTCTAATTTGTCCAGATCATTTTGAATTATGACCCTGTCCTCCAAAGCAGTTGCAATCCCTCCCAGTTTGGTATCATCTGCAAACTTAATAAGCGTACTTTCTATGCCAATATCTAAATCGTTAATGAAGTTATTGAACAGAGCCGGTCCCAAAACAGACCCCTGCGGAATCCCACTTGTTATGCCTTTCCAGCAGGATTGGGAACCATTAATAACAACTCTCTGAGTACGGTTATCCAGCCAGTTATGCACCCATCTTATAGTAGCCCCATCTAAATTGTATTCTTTTTTAAGGCGAGCTGGCAGGCCACACTGGAAGCCGTGGCAGGCCACATTTGGCCCAAGGGTTCTCTATTGAATACCACTGGCTTAATCTGTAACAAGAAAGATTTATGTTCGCTGTTAGGAAAATCTTTCTAACTATAAGGACAGTTGGAGCTTTGCGAACAGGGTGCTGCTAACAGGGAGTTTGGAAAGGGAGTGGGAAGGGGGCAAGGTTCACTTGCTGCTCTTTAACAGGGCCGGCCTTAGCAAGAGCGGGGCCCGATTCCTGGTGGCGGGGCTTGCCGGCGAGCCCCGCCCCTCAGGAATCGGGCCCTGCTCCGGCCGGGGTCGTGAGGTTTGGGTCTGGGCCGGAGCTGCTGGTGCTCGGCCGGCACCGCTCGAATAGGGCCGGGGCCGGAGTCGCTCGGCTGGGGACGGGGACCGGGGCCCGAACCAGAGCCGCCAGGACCGGAGCCGCTCAGGCCGGGGGTGCTCAGCCGGGGCCGGAGCCGCGGGGCCGGGGGTGCTCGGGCGGAACCAGACTGCTGGCACTTAACATTAAAAAGGTTGCAGAGCAGTTTTTAAACTAGGAGATGGGGGGAAAGCAGAGGAGCATGTGGATCGGACAGAGACTTCTCTTAGAGGAGAGTCTATGGATAGAGATTCTCTAGGTTTTAGTCAGGAGGAGAGGATGGAAGAGGATAATGTAAGGGACAGATCAGACGATAAACATTCACATAAAAAAGAATCGGATACATCAGAAAAGGGCAGACAAATAAACAACAAGTTTTTAAAGTGCTTGTACATAAATGCTAGAAATCTAAACAATAAGATGGGTGAACTAGAGTGCCTCATGATAAAGAAGGATATTGATATAATAGGCATCACAGAAACCTGGTGGACTGAGGACAATCAATGGGGCACAATCATTCCGGGGTACAAAATATATCGGAAGGACAGAACAGGTCGTGGGGTGGGAGTGGAGGTATGGCATTATATGTGAAAGAAAATGTAGAATCAAATGAAGTAAAAATCTTAAGTGAATCCACATGTTCCATAGAATCTCTATGGATAATAATTTCATGCTCTAATAAGAGTATAACATTAGGGATCTATTATCGACCACCTGACCAGTGACTGGCGATGAAATGCTAAGGGAAATTAGAGAGGCTATCAAAATTAAGAACTCAATAATAGTGGGGGATTTCAATTATCTCCATATTGACTGGGAACACGTCACCTCAGGACGAAATGCAGAGACAACATTTCTTGATACTTTAAATGACTGCATCTTGGAGCAGCTGGTACGGGAACCCACAAGGGGAGAGGCAACTCTCGATTTAGTCCTGAGTGGAGCGCAGGAGCTGGTCCAAGAGGTAACTATAAGAGGACCGCTTGGAAATAGTGACCATCATATAATAACATTTAACATCCCCGTGGTGGGAAGAACATCTCAACAGCCCAACACTGTGGCATTTAATTTCAAAAAGGGGAATTATGCAAAAATGAGGGGGATAGTTAAACAGAAATTAAAAGGTACAGTGACTAAAGTGAAATCCCTGCAAGCTGCATGGATGCTTTTCAAAGACACCATAATAGAGGCCCAACTTAAATGTATACCCCAAATTAAAAAACACAGTGAAAGAACTAAAGAGCCACAGTGGCTTAAACAACCATGTAAAAGAAGCAGTGACAGATAAAAAGGCATCTTTTAAAAAGTGGAAGTCAAATCCAATGAGGTAAATAGAAAGGAGCATAAACATTGCCAAACTACGTGTAAAAATGTAGTAAGAAAAGCCAAAGAGAAGTTTGAAAAATGGCTAGCCAAAAACTCCAAAGGTAATAACAAAATGTTTTTAAGTACATCAGAAACAGGAAGCCCCACAACCAGTGGGGCCCCTGGATGATCGAGATACAAAAGGAGCGCTTAAAGATGATAAAGTAATTGCGGAGAAACTAAATGGATTCTTTGCTTCAGTCTTCAGGGCTGAGGATGTTAGGGAGATTCCCAAACCTGAGCCGACTTTTGTAGGTGACAAATCTGAGGAATTGTCACAGATTGAAGTGTCACTAGAGGAGATTTTGGAATTAATTGATAAACTTAACAGTAACAAGTTACCGGGACCAGATGGCATTCACCCAAGAGTTCTGAAACAACTTAAATGTGAAGTTGCGGAACTATTAACTACGGTTTGTAACCTGTCCTTTAAATTGGCTTCTGTACCCAATGACTGGAAGATAGCTAATGTAATGCCAATATTTAAAAAGGGCTCTAGAGGTGATCTCAGAAATTACAGACTGGTAAGTCTAACATCAGTACCGGGCAAATTGGTTGAAACAATAGTAAAGAATAAAATTGTCAGACACAGAAGAACATAAATTGTTGGGCAAAAGTCAACATGGTTTCTGTAAAGGGAAATCGTGTCTTACTAATCTATTAGAGTTCTTTGAAGGGGTCAACAAATATGTGGACAAGGGGGATCCAGTAGACATAGTGTACTTAGATTTCCAGAAAGCCTTTGACAAGGTCCCTCACCAAAGGCTCTTACATAAATTAAGTTGTCATGGGATAAAAGGGAAGGTCCTTTCATGGATTGAGAACTGGCTAAAAAACAGGGAACAAAGGGTAGGAATAAATTGTAAATTTTTAGAATGGAGAGGGGTAACTAGTGGTGTTCCCCACGGGTCAGTCCTAGGACCAATCCTATTCAACTTATTCATAAATGATCTGGAGAAAGGGATAAAAAGTGAGGTGGCAAAGTTTGCAGATGATACTAAACTGCTCAAGTATCAGAGGGGTAGCCGCGTTAGTCTGAATCTGTAAAAAGCAATAGAGGGTCTTGTGGCACCTTTAAGACTAACAGAAGTATTGGGAGCATAAGCTTTTGTGGGTAAGAACCTCACTTCTTCAGATGCAACTGAAAGCTTATGCTCCCAATACTTCTGTTAGTCTTAAAGGTGCCACAGGACCCTCTGTTGCTTTAAACTGCTCAAGATAGTTAAGACCAAAGCAGACTGCGAAGAATTTCAAAAAGATCTCACAAAACTAAGTGATTGGGCAACAAAATGGCAAATGAAATTTAATGTGGATAAATGTAAAGTAATGCACATTGGAAAAAATAACCCCAACTATACATACAATATGATGGGGGCTAATTTAGCTACAACGAATCAGGAAAAAGATCTCGGAGTCATCATGGATAGTTCTCTGAAGACGTCCATGCAGTGTGCAGCGGCGGTCAAAGAAGCAAACATGATGTTAGGAATCATTAAAAAGGGGATAGAGAATAAGACGGAGAGTATCTCATTGCCCTTATATAAATCGATGGTACGCCCAGATCTTGAATACTGCATACAGATATGGTTTCCTCATCTCAAAAAAGACATACTGGCATTACAAAACATTCAGAGAAGGGCAACTAAAATCATTAGGGGTTTGAAACGGGTCCCATATGAGGAGAGATTAAAGAGGGTAGGACTTTTCAGCTTGGAAAAGAGGAGACTAAGGGGGGATATAATAGAGGTATATAAAATCATGAGTGAAGTGGAGAAAGTAAATAAGGAAAAGTTATTTACTTGTTCCCATAATACAAGAACTAGGGGCCACCAAATGAAATTAATGGGCAGCAGGTTTAAAACAAATACAAGGAAGTTCCAACTTGTGGAACTCCTTGCCTGAGGAGGTTGTGAAGGCTAGGACTATAATAGCATTTAAAAGAGAACTGGATAAATTCATGGAGGTTAAGTCCATTAATGGCTATTAGCCAGGATAGGTAAGGAATGGTGTCCCTAGCCTCTGTTTGTCAGAGGGTGGAGATGGATGGCAGGAGAGAGATCACTTGATCATTATCTATTAGGTTCACTCTCTTTGGGGCACCTGGCATTGGCCACTGTCAGTAGACAGGATACTAGGCTAGATGGACCTTTGGTCTGACCCAGTACGGCTGTTCTTATGTTAGTACTGGAACAGGCTTCCTAGGGAGGTTGTGGAATCCATCTAATTGGAGTATTTTAGGAACAGATTGGACAGTTTTATTTGGTCCTGCCTCAGTGCAGGGTGCTGGATTTGGGCTTTAAACTAGGTTCACCGGGGGAAGGAGACCAAAGCCCTGAGGTAAGTGGGGAAATGGGATCCTGGGAGGAAGCACAAGCAGGAGAGCACAAGAGGGGAGGACTCCTGTCTCAGACTGAGAAAGAAGGAAGATCGATGAGTTATCTTAAGTGCCTATACACAAATGCAAGAAGCCTGGGAAACAAGCAGGGAGAACTGGAAGTCCTGGCACAGTCAAGGAACTATGATGTGATTGGAATAACAGAGACTTGGTGGGATAACTCACATGACTGGAGTACTGTCACAGATGAACATAAACTGTTCAGGAAGGACAGACAGGGCAGAAAAGGTGGGGGAGTTGCATTGTATGTAAGAGAGGAGTATGACTGCTCAGAGCTCCGGTATGAAACTGCAGAAAAACCTGAGAGTCTCTGAATTAAGTTTAGAAGTGTGAGCAACAAGAGTGATGTCGTGGTGGGAGTATGCTATAGACCACCAGACCAGGGGGATGAGGTGGACGAGGCTTTCTTCCGGCAACTAGCAGAAGTTACTAGATCGCAGGCCCTGGTTCTCATGGAAGACTTTAATCACCTTGATATCTGCTGGGAGAGCAATACAGCGGTGCACAGACAATCCAGGAAGTTTTTGGAAAGTGTAGGGGACAATTTCCTTGTGCAAGTGCTGGAGGAACCAACTAGGGGCAGAGCTTTTCTTGACCTGCTGCTCACAAACAGGGAAGAATTAGTAGGGGAAGCAAAAGTGGAT
>NC_048298.1:3441549-3462963 GCF_013100865.1 Trachemys scripta elegans | reverse complement strand
GAGGGAGTCAAAGTCTGCTTTTCTGAAGTCCAGGGTCCGTATTCTGCTGCTCTCCTTTCTTCCTTGTGTCAGGATCCTGAACTCGACCATCTCATGGTCACTGCCTCCCAGGTTCCAATCCACTTTTGCTTCCCCTACTAATTCTTCCCTGTTTGTGAGCAGCAGGTCAAGAAAAGCTCTGCCCCTAGTTGGTTCCTCCAGCACTTGCACCAGGAAATTGTCCCCTACACTTTCCAAAAACTTCCTGGATTGTCTGTGCACCGCTGTATTGCTCTCCCAGCAGATATCAAGGTGATTAAAGTCTTCCATGAGAACCAGGGCCTGCGATCTAGTAACTTCTGCTAGTTGCCGGAAGAAAGCCTCGTCCACCTCATCCCCCTGGTCTGGTGGTCTATAGCATACTCCCACCATGACATCACTCTTGTTGCTCACACTTCTAAACTTAATCCAGAGACTCTCAGGTTTTTCTGCAGTATCATACCGGAGCTCTGAGCAGTCATACTCCTCTCTTACATACAATGCAACTCCCCCACCTTTTCTGCCCTGTCTGTCCTTCCTGAACAGTTTATGTTCATCCATGACAGTACTCCAGTCATGTGAGTTATCCCACCAAGTCTCTGTTATTCCAGTCACATCATAGTTCCTTGACTGTGCCAGGGCTTCCAGTTCTCCCTGCTTGTTTCCCAGGCTTCTTGCATTTGTGAATTGGCACTTAAGATAACTCGCTGATTGTCCCGCTTTCTCAGTCTGAGACAGGAGTCCTCCCCTCTTGCACTCTCCTGCTCATGCTTCCTCCCGGTATCCCATTTCTCCACTTACCTCAGGGCTTTGGTCTCCTTCCCCCGGTGAACCTAGTTTAAAGCCCTCCTCACTAGGTTAGCCAGTCAACAGGAATAGTCAACATGGATTCACCAAGGGCAAGTCGTGCCTGACTAACCTGATTGCCTTCTATGATGAGATAATTAGCTCTGTGGATATCGGGAGAGCAGTAGACATGATATAGGTTGACTTTAGCAAAGCTTTTGATATAGTCTCCCACAGTATTCTTGCCAGCAACTTAAAATAGTATGGGTTGGATGAATGGACTATAAGGCGAATAGAAAGCTGGCTAGATCGTCGGGCTCAACGGGTAGTGATCAACAGCTCAGTGTCTAGTTGGCAGCCGGTATCAAGTGGAGTGCCCCAGGGGTTGGTCTTGGGGCCGGTTTTATTCAACATCTTCATTAATTATCTGGATGATGGGATGGATTGCACCCTCAGGAAGTTCGTGGATGATACTAAGCTGGGGGGAGAGGTAGATACGCTCGAGGGTAGGGATAGGGTTCAGAGTGACCTAGACAAATTGGAGGATTGGACAAAAGAAATCTGATGAGGTTCAACAAGGACAAGTGCAGAGTCCTCCACTTAGGACAAAATAATCCCATGCACTGCAACAGGCTGGGGACCAACTGGCTAAGCGGCAGTTCTGCAGAAAAGGACCTGGGGATTACAGTGGGCGAGAAGCTGGATGTGAGTCAACAACGTGCCTTTCTTGCCAAGAAGGCTAATGACATATTGGGCTGCATTAGCAGGACCATTGCCAGCAGATCGAAGGAAGTGATTATTCCCCTCTATTCAGCACTGCTGAGGCCACATCTGGAGCATTGCATCCAGTTTTGTGCCCCCCCCGCCCCCCACTACAGAAAGGATGTGAACAAATTGGAGAGAGTCCAGCAGAGGGCAGTGAAAATGATTTGGGGTCTGGGGCACATGACTCACGAGGAGAGGCTGAGGGAACTGGGGTTATTTAGTTTGCAGAAGAAGAGTGTGTGTGTGTGTGTGTGTGTGTGTGTGTGGGGCGGGGGGGGGGCGGATTCGATAGCAGCTTTCCACTACCTGAAGGGGGGGGTTCCAAAGAGGATGGAGCTCGGCTGTTCTCAGTGATGGCAGATGACAGAACAAGAAGCAATGGTCTCAAGTTGCAGTGGGGAGGTCTAGGTTGGGTATTAGGAAAAAACTTTTTCACTAGGAGGGTGGTGAAGCACTGGAATGGGTTACATAGGGAGGTGGTGGAATATCCATCTTCAGAGGTTTTTAAGGCCGGTCTGGGATGATTTAGTTGGTGTTGGTCCTGCTTTGAGCAGGGGTTTGGACTAGATGACCTCCTGAGGTCTCTTCCAACCCTAATTTTCTATGATTCTATTCTACTGGAATACCAAAGGCATTCCATCATCTCAAGTATTTCCTTTCCTTTCAAATATGGTACCTAAATGCTTCCCCCCAGTTGCTCTCCAGTATCTCAGTTCTCTGCTTGCTAAATCCTTCGAGAACCACAAACATTCTCAAAGCAGCTTAATTCTATTTTGTAAAAAAAAGTTCTCATGAGATTTCTCTTGGTTTGTAGTTTCCAAGTTATCACAGTCATGAAACAAGAATATCAATCTTCTGTCACAGAGATTTAATAGCAGGTAATGCAGCTATCTGATAAAACTCATGTTTTGGCCACGGTGTTGCACTGGGAACTCATGTTCAGCTATTTATTCACCAGGACCCCCAAATCTTCTTCAGAGTAGTGTAAGTATGGCCTACATTCTTTTTTCCTAGATGAATACATTTACTTTTGGCTGTTAATAAAACTTATATTGTTTACCAAGTGATCTGCACTGGTCTGTATCAGCACCCTTTCCTCTTCATTATTTACCACTCCATCAATCTTTGTGTCATCTGCAAACTTTATCAGTGATTACTTTGTTTTCTTCCAGGTCACTGATCAAAATGTTAAATAGTGTAGGGCAGAGCCGTAACTAAGCATTTTAGTGCTTGGGGTGAGCAAGCATATTTCGCCCCCTACTGTTTTTTCGTCATTTTCCCACCTCCAAGCCTTTGCGTTTTGGACGACTGTCCTGCTCGCCCTGCCCTGGTTACAGCTCTGGTGTAGGGCCAAGAATCGATCCTTGCAGGACCCCAGTAGAAACACACTCACTCATTGATGATTCCCCATTTACAATTACATTTGGAGATATGTCAGCCAGTCTGTAATACATATAATATAAGCCATGTTAATTTTGTATGGTTTTAGTTTCTTCATAGAAATATCGTGCAATACCATGTCAGAGTCTTACTGAAGTCTAAGTATGTTATATCAACACGTTACCTTTTATCAGCCAAACTTGTAATCTCATAGAAAAAAACTCAAGTTTGACAGCATCTATTTTTCATAAACCTGTGATGATTGGCATTAATTATATAACCCTCCTTTAATTCTTTCGTAATCGAGTCTTGTATTAGCTGTTCCATTATTTTGTCGGGGATTGATGTCTGGTTTACAGACATATAATCAATCACCCAGGTCATCCTGTTTACCCTCTTTAACTATTGGAGCATCTCTAGTTTTCTTCCAGTCTTCTGAAACTTCCCCAGGGTTCCAAGTGTTATTGAAAATGTAACACCGTGGCCAGCTTTTTAAAAATTCTTCGATGCTAATTATCTGGACCTGCAGATCTAAAAATGTCTAGCTTTAGTAGCTGCTGTTTAACATCTTCCCAAGTTGTTATTGGAATAGAAAGTGTTTCTGCATCATATATGATTACATATTTTCCCCCAAGTACCAAGCAGAAATATATATTGAACACTTATGCCTTTTTTGCAGTACTATTGACAATGTTACCTGTTACGGGTTCCCCCTGGGGTGTCACCTGGAACTGTGGTACCACTGAGCCCCCCTGACCCACCAGCCTGGGGTCCCTCTCACCCTGTGCTAAGTTGCCAAGTTGCTGTGCTACGTTGCCAAGTTCTCCAAGTTTGCTCTTTCACCAGCATTCACACAGGTAGGGGACACATCCAGCTGCTGTACTTACAGGCTGCTGTGATCAGCTCTGCATGGGGAGGCTAGAGCTAAGGAATTGCCCAGCTGCTCAAGAGCACATCCCCTTCTGGGGTATAAACCCACAATTATACAGTCTTGCACTGCACAGAGATATGTACAGTGTAAGCTCATGAAATTTGCCTCCTCCCTCAATGTGGCGAGGGCATATACAACAGCTTTTTGTCCCAAGTTATGACTCCCACACACTGGTTTGTGATAAAGCAAAAACAAACGTATTAACTACAAGAGAGAGATTTTTAGGTCCAGTGAAAGGAGTTTTAAAACAGTCCAGTGAAAGAAGTGTTCAGTTTGAACAGTGTTTGGAATGAAGAAAAATGTTTGGTCTTAAGTTACTTAAGCACTTTTGAAAATTTTACCACATGTTAAAATCCTCCAGTCCAAGACATATGCCTTTATTGCTGAGTAAGAAGCTGGCAGTAGTGACACCATAAGATTTTTTTTTTTTTAATGTACTTTGTCTTTTGTATATTTTAACCCCCTAAAAATGTCACCATAAGTGTCCCTTTTATTCTTTTGAAAATATGGTCACTTTACTCAGTAGGTGTTTCCAGAACTGCATTATCAGACCGTTTGAAACAGTAATAATATGACAGTAATAAGAAACTATGTGAATTGCTCCTTTCCTTCACCCCTACATTAACAGAAGACTTTAGGTGATAGGAATGTTTCTTTTTTGTAGTGGCCATCTGTTTCTGTGGCACGGTTATCTACTTTGAAGGTATGGATTTAAATTAATGGTTGACATAAATGTTGACATTGACTTGCTTATACCAATGGAGAACTTGGCGAATGATCTCAAAGGAATGCTTCTCTTATATGTGCACTCTGCCACAGAGTGCAGCAGAGAACTCTAAAATCTGCCATTCTGGAAGATGATCAGCTTAAACAACAAGAAATACCTCATCATCCACAAGAATCTCTCAAATTAATGTTGTTCATTGTAATAAAGTACCCAGAAGTCTGCTGAGCACTTTACGGTAAACCTAGGGAGAGACTGCCCGTGCCCCAAAATGCTGATAGTCTAAATGTAAACTGGGATAACGCAAGTAAGGGAGACTACCAGTGGGAGGAGAAGGATGGGAATTATACCAACATAATCATACTGTGATTCAGGGCTGGTCTGTGCTGAAAACATACATCAACAGAGCTCTGCTCTTAGGGGTATGAAATCCAGACCAATAAGAGACATAGCTATGCTGACATAACCCCAAGTGTAGACAGTGTTAGGTTAATAGAAGAATTCTTCTGTCGTCCTAGCTACTGTCTTTTGGGGAGGTGGAGAACCCTTCCGATCGCTATTGTGAGTGTCTACACTGAAGTGCTACAGTGGTGCAGCGCAGCATTTTAAGTGTAGACATAATCTTAATTTAGGCACATATTGTTAGTTTTAGTTAAATATTCATTCATTCATACTGGTTAAGGCAGTAGACTGAGGTTCTGGAAATCTAAGTTCAGTTCCTGGCTCTGCTGCGGACTCCCTATGTGAATTTGGGCAAGGCACTTAATCCCTGTGTCTCATTTCTTCATATGTAACATGGGAATAACAGATACTTCCTTTGTTCCACCATTTGTCTACCTTGCCTTTTTAAATTGAAAGCTATTTGGGGTCAATTATTGTCTTTTGCTATGCATTTGCATCGCGCCTAGTGCCACGGGGCCCTGATCTTTGTTGGGACATCTAGGTACATTTTTTTTATTACTGAAAAAGATCCAGAGTAAGTGACCATTGTGAATATTAATGACTCACTTGTAGGTGTCACAGAAGTAATAAGATTTCAGGAAGAATTTAAATATATTTTAAAAGTGAACTCGAAAGACTTGCCAAGACCTGAGTTCAGTCCCAGGTCTTTGTGCTTGTAGCACCCAAATATGTGCCCTACCATAATGTTTCTCCTGTTACAGTAGATGCCACCATGGATGCCTAATGAAGCAGTTATCAACCTTATCCATACTGATTATATATGGAGATATGCCTATCTCATAGAACTGGAAGGGACCCTGAAAGGTCATCGAGTCCAGCCCCCTGCCTTCACTAGCAGGACCAAATACTGATTTTTGCCCCAGATCCCTAAGTGGCCCCCTCAAGGATTGAACTCACAACCCTGGGATTAGCGGGCCAATGCTCAAACCACTGAGCTATCCCTCCCCCCAGTTTGTTCACATGTGCACTGGTTCTCAGCTTTAGTAGTGACTTTCTTTTGCTCTTCAACTTAAGAGCACTAGAATTTGGAAGACAGATCCAGAAAGCATGATGGAATATCATGATAGCAGAAGGATGACTAGGTAAGAAGAGGGAAAAGAAAACAGCTTATTGAAAGGTATTTTCACTGAGACATGGCTGCATGGATCCAAACAATCTAATTTTGATTTTCCCACAAGCACCCATCCTATTTGAGGGGAGAAACAATAAGACAGAGAGCAGCAGTTGACTTGAAGGCACTAATGCAAATATTCTTTCTGAAAGCTTTCTGGCACCTTGTTCCAAACTGCACTGTGTCCCGAGTATTGAGTTCTACTTTAAGAAGTTGCCTTTAGCAGCATTCAGAACTTTAAAGGGTCTGTAGAATAATGCTGTTTACCAGTACCCTCAGTCTCCCCCTTCTTCCCTTCCTCTTGCAGGAGGATCATGGCCCATAGTTAACTGCTTGAATGAATACCAAGCAAAGGTTTTAGGTTCTGTCTTACTCAGTGTGTAGGCCAATCAATAGGCAGATGGAACTCTGGGGACAGGAACAGCTTCAGTGCAAGCCTCCAAAATGGTGTTACTCCGTGCTGCCTACTGGCAGGGGGGAGAGAGGACCCCTTCTCCCGGAGGGGAGAAGGCTGTGGGGAGTCCTCTGGCCTCAGCCCTGGGGCAGCCTGCCTGTGCCCCGAACTCCTCATCCCTGGCCCCACCCCAGAGCCTGCACTCCCAACCAGAATCTTCATGCCCCTCCCGCATCCCAACCCTCTGCCCCAGACCTGAGCCCCTCCCCCCGCACCCTAAACCCGTCATTCACAGCTCCACCCTAGAGCCCTCACCCCCGCACTCCACCCTCTGCCCTACCCTGGGCCGCCTCTCATGCTCCGAACCTTCAGCCACACCCCATGTGGCTCTCACATTGAAGGTTTTTTGGCAAAGTGGCCCCCACTTCAAAAATAGTGAAGCGCACTGGTCTAATGTGTCCTGTGACCAAAGTATGATGCACATGACATTTTTTCCTATTCAAAGGCAGATGGTTGCAAGGTCTGCATATTATATAGGCTACAGGAATGATGCAGCAGTGTCATTTTCCCACACTGAGAATAGGGGTACTAATCAGTTCCTATGGGAGGTGTCAGTGTAAAGATCAGAGCACTGAGGTAATGTGTTCTCAACAACTTCAGTCACTAAATGCGTATGCTGCTATATTAGTGCTAGGTGGAAGTATATTCAGGGTATATGGCTTCATTCCTGGAGGTCATGAATGCCTGGATCACTGTAGCCAGCTTCTGGCAGTGCTGCAGCTGAAGCACTTGTAGTATGGACATACCCTGCACTTATTTAGTCTCTCCTGTCAGTCAGGTTTTTCAGATATTGCATCATTCTTGTAGGTCATTTTTTGTCTCACTTATACATTGGAAAGAATACCTCCCTACTTCTACTCTGTATTCCCCTGCTTATACAGCCAGGGTCTGAATTACCCCTCTTAGCCACAGCATAAGTTATTTACTTCTTGGGTTTTACTTTGGCTTCTGCTTTATCAGTAGGGAAGAAATGTTTCTTGTTGCATGGTACTAAAGATCAGCAGGGAGATGCACTTGCTTTCCCTCGCTCTTTTGCCTCTTACCTAAAGTTGTTGTCTTTCTTTTTATGCTGCTGTTTTGCTGCAGGCCTGAGATGCTGAGCCGCTTATCAGGGTTAGCAAACACTGTTCTGCAGGAGCTGTCCGGGGATGGAAGTGATGCACAAGTTGAGTCCTCTACCACTGTGAGTACACTCTCTCATGCCAGAACTATCACTGTTGCTGCTCAGAGCTGGTTCAGGGTGTCCGAGGCACTAGTGTTGTGAATAACTGTCGCCTGATTCCTGTCACCTTGCACCTCACCAAACTTGTGGCCCCCACCTCTGCCACTCCCTCTGCATTTATGGCATCTTCTGTGCTGCTGCAGTGCAGAACCATATGATCTCTTCAGCTTGAGAGATCAACTTGAGAGCTTGGAAAGGAGCTAGAGTTGAAGTGAGCTAGGGGGTTTCTGGGAGGGTTTTGGAGAGCTGATCATTCTCCATAAGAGGAAGAAGACTACTGAATCACATGGGGACCTACTCTCATGTTGCACTCTGGCTGTAGGAGCAGTGGATGGCATAGGGAGCATTGGTATCTCTGCTGTGTAAAGTCTTTCAAGTTTGCTGATGTCCTGTAACAGCAGAGATGCTCCTTTTAATATTCTTTGAGAGTATCTGGAACTTTCCTCGTGATTTCAGCTGGTCAGATCTAGTTCATTAGACTAAATGGAAAGTTTGTGAGGAGCTGCATTTAGGCTAGGCTGTAACACAGAAACAGAGTTGCAGGTCTCTCTCTGGGCACTATGCTGTTGTCTTGGAATTAGTTTTAGTGAGTTACTTTTTCAGAGTGTCTGTTTGACCTTCTCCAGGTGTCAGAGCCAGGAATGGAGAGCAGGGAGGAGATGCCCAAGGATATACTGGAGCGTCTGGCCCACACAGAGCAGCTGGCTGTCCAGCTGAAGGATCTGGTCCGAGAGAAGGATGCCCAGCTCCAGCAGAAAGAAGTTGAACTCAAGGTACTATTCCTTCCACCAGGGGTCTGGGAGTAAGGCTGAAGGTATGTCTACACTGAAATTTGACATCCGGGTCTGGCCCATACCAGCTGACTTGGACTCACAGGGCTTGGGCTGAGGGGCTAGTTAATTGAAGTGTGGATGTTTGGGCTCTGGCTGGATCCAGGGCTATGGGACACTCCCACGTTGCAGGGTCCTAGAGCCCAGGCTTCACTGGAAGCCCAAATGTCTATACCGCAATTAACCAGCCCCTTAGCCTGAGCCCCGTGAGCTGGAGTCAGCTGGCACAGGCCAAACAGGTGTTAAATTGCAATGTAGACATACCCTGAGATGCTGCTATTACTGTTTTCTGTGGAGTGTAGTCTCTGGCTTCTTTGGGGTCTCTCTTCTCATGTGGAGACACTTAAGTCTGTTTAAAGCAACAAAAAGTCCCGTGGCACCTTATAGATTAACAGATGTATTGGAGCATAAGCTTTCATGGGTGAATGTCTGTTTGACATTCCCTAACACTGCAAGCTGGCGGCTTCAGGGCGAATTAATTTCCTTGTGGATGGTGCTATGGAACCTTGAGTACAGTCTTTGTATCTTTTCTTCCACAGGAAGAGAGGGAGGCTGCAGATGCTAAGTTGAAGAAGCTGAAGCTGCAGGCTAAAGCCAAGCTGGCAGCTCTGAATAAACGCATTGAGGAGCTGACAGAGCAGGGGTCAGTGTTGCCTGCAAAGAGCCTGCCAGAAGAGCAGCTACATCACAGGAAGGTGGGAAAGATATGGCTTTAGGAAAAGCTCTAGCATGTACTGAGAATCTGGGTGCTAATTAAGTTCCTGATGTCTCCTGCTATTCATGATCCTTTTTTTAAATGGCCTTTTTTCTCTCTGAATATCCTGCCCCTAGAGGCATACTGCCTGCTATTAGAAATACTCCAACAGGAATATGGGTACTCTGTGGGAGGCCTGCTTCCTCATGGTGTGGATGCCCTCAGAGTTGTTAGCTGTGATCTCTGCAAGCCACTTACCTGCCTGCTTCCTTTTGCATGCCTTATCTGAGCCCTATTGCTATTTCTACACGAATAACCTGTTCTTTAGGCCAAAAAACTTTGTATCTTTCATCTGAGCTATAGGTTTCCATCAAATAGGAACAGAGGAGGCAGTGTTGACAGAGATGTAAGAGCAAGGGGACATCAATGCAATTGAAAGGCAATACATTTAAACTGATTAAAAGTGTTTTTTTTACTAGCTCATAGTTAACTTATGGAACTTGTTGCCACAAGATTGAGGCCAAATGTTTAAGATTAATAAAGGATTATAGACGTGTACAAGAATAACCACAGTTACATTAGACTGGATAAAAAAAATAGAGATAAATTAGCCAACCCCTAGCTGATGAGTTAGGTAGAAACTCCACAAAGGCTGATGTGTTTTTTCATATCTCATTGTGGGAAATTCGACATATAAGCATCATAGTTTCATGGGTGGAAGCATAGGGAACCATGTCCCCTAACAGCGGTAGGCTTAAACTGAAAGCAGCTTAAGAAGTGTTCCTGTTTAACACTCAGATGCCCAACTCCCAATGGGGTCTAAACCCCAAATAAATTCATTTTATCCTGTATAAAGCTTATACAGGGTAAACTCATAAATTGTTCACCCTCTAGAACACTGATATGCACAGCTGTTTGCCCCCCCCAAGTATTACTACATACTCTGGGTTAATTAATAAGTAAAAAGTGATTTTATTAAATACGGAAAGTAGGATTTAAGTGGTTCTAAGTAGTAACAGACAGAACAAAGTGAATTACCAAACAAAATAAAATAGAAAACGCAAGTCTATGTCTAATACAGTAAGAAAACTGAATACAGATATAAACCTCACCCTTGGAGGAATTCCAGTAAGCTTCCTTTTACAGACTAGTATCCTTCTAGTCTTGGTCCAGCAATCACTCATATCCCCTGTAGTTACTGTCCTTTGTTCCAGTTTCTTTCAGGTATCCTTGGGAGTGGAGAGGCTCTCTCGTTAGCCAGCTGAAGACAAAATGGAGGGGTCTCCCAGGGGTGTAAATAGACTCTCTTGTGGGTGGACACCTCTTCCTCCCCCTGTGTAGAATCCAGCTACAAAATGGAGTTTTGGAGTCACATGGGCAAGTCACATGTCCATGCATGACTCAGTTTTTACAGGCAGCAGCCATCGCCCACATGCTATCTTGAATGTCTCCAGGAAGACTTCTTATGTGGATTGGAGCCTTCCAAGATCCATTGTGCGTTAAGTGCTTCTTGATTGGGCACTTAACTTGCAAATTCCTTTCTAAACAAGCTGACCAAATGCCTTACTAAGATTATTTAAAATCAAACAAGTATACCGCCAATATTCATAACTTCGAATACAACAATGACACATGCATACAGATAGGATGAATATATTCAGTAGATCATAACCTTTATATAGATATATTACATGGCATATGTAGCATAAAACATATTCCAGTTATGTTATATATATATATATATTCATAAGCATATTTCCATAAAGCCTTATGGGAAGCACCGTCATAGAGGTCCCTCGGGACATGAAAGGGAAGGGGTTCTACTCCTGGTACTTCCTAATCCCAAAAGCAAAAGGAGGCCTCAGACTCATCCTGGACCTGTGTTGCCTCAACAAGTCTCTCAAGAAGTTGAAGTTGTTCTTTGAGTGCTTGTTCATGTCCATTCCAAGCAGGTGTGTGCGTGCCGCGTGCACGCCAGCCAGAAGATTTTTCCCTTAGCAGCGTCTGTAAGGTTGGCCCAGGCGCTCCGTGCAGTGGCGCCACCATGGCGCCCTATGTAGGGGCCCGCCGACCCTCCACTCCCTCAGTTCCTTCTTACCGTCTGTGACGGCTAGCTGGAACTTTGCTCACTCTCGCAGCAAGCCTAGCAGTGTCTCTGTTTGTGTATATAGTTCTTTTTTTCTCATAGTTTTAGAGTTAGTTAGTTGTAAGTTAGTAGTAGTTTGGGGGTCCCCCCCCCCCAACGTAACCCTTGCCCCTTTCTGGGGCATGCCCGGGTCCCCAGCGTTTAAACTCTGTGCGGACTGCGGGAAGTTTATGCCGAAGAGTGACCCACACTCTTCCTGCTTGAGGTGCCTCAGAGAGAGCAGTGCCACATCTGCAAGGGGTTCCGTCCCAGGACTCTCAAGGACAGAGAGCAAAGACTTAGAGTGCTCCTGATGGAGGCGGCCTTACGGCCACACTCTGACCCCAAGCCTGCCGACCCGGCGCCCAGCGCCTCAACCTTGGTGCGCAGCGCTCCGGCACCATTAGCCAGAGAGGAGGCCCATCTAAGAACTCTAAGTCCTGGCACAAGAGAGAATCGGGACATAGGAAATCGGCCTCCATGTGGCACCAATCACCGTCTCCAGTGCCCGCGAAAAAGAAGAGGCCGGTGAGGCGCCGATCACCCCACCAAGACCCTAAAAGGCCAGCGGCGTCCACAAGTGTGGTGGGACAAGCCACACCTCAGGCGCCACCTCCCAAAGTTCCGTTGACTCCTGCCCCTGTGGGGGTACAGTCGAATCCGGACCGGTCCAGGTCCCCGGACCTCCGCGAGGATGTGCGCCTCCCATCGACACTGGAGGTGTTCGAGACGGCTTCAGACTTGTTAAGTCTCCTGGTACCGGCCTCCCCACAATCGAGGGCAAGCTGGCTATAATGACGCCTCAGTCCCTGCCCTGCGCCGCTCCGGCGGCACCGGCGCAGAGAGAACGATCACACCGTTCCCCGGACTCGTGGTATTGCTCGCCAGCAACAGTGGGTATTGCCCCTCCTTGGTCTTCGTACTCGGAAACCTCGGAGTCCGAGGCGGACTCCTACCGCTCTAATAGATCAAGGAGCATGAGGTCGGCTTCGCAAAGAAATCAGCGACCTTACCCGGAGCCTTGGCAACAGCAATGGCAACCACCCTCCCGGTGGCCATTCTGGACCCCCTTGGCTTACCATCAGGCCCAGGGCCAAGTGCAAGGCCCACGATCCAGGTCTGCGTCTGTCTCCTCGATGTCAGTGGCTCTGGTGCAAATGCCTCCACCAGCAGCACCGCCATCCAAGAGGAGCATGCCGCCTCCTCAACAGGATCCGGCACTGCCCCATCAGACACTGGCACCGATGGGGGCCATGTCCTCGACGCCGCAGGCACCATTCGGCATCGACCTCGATACTGGTCGCGGTGCCGTCTCCTACATCCGCACCGGCCATGCAACCCAAGTACCGTATGCCGCAGGACCTGGCAGGAGCTGAGGGTAGTGAGGAAGGTCCCCTGCAAGTGATTTCCTCCTCTTCCTCGCCGGACGAAGTGGCTGCAGGGACTTCTGCGGCACCTGCTCTGGAGGACAACTGGGTGCTCCAACAACTGCTCAAACGAGACGCCCAGAGCCTGGCTATTCAGGCTGAGGAGTTAGAGGTGGATGTGGACCCTGTAGTGGACATCCTGGCTCCCTCGGGCCCGTCTAGGGTCACCGTACCGCTGATTAAAACAATAACCGACATATCCCGCACCCTATGGCAGACCCTAGTCAAAAAGACGGAGAGGCGCTACTTCGTGCCTTCCAAGGGCCATGAGTACCTGTATACTCACCCTCCCCCGGACTCTCTGGTTGTGGATGCGGCCAACCAAAGGGAACGTCAGGAGTTTCAACGGTCTACGCTAAAGAACAGGGGGAGGCCAAGAAGCTAGATCTCTTTGGTAGGAAGGTCTACTCAATGCGGGGACTGCAGCTGCGCACAGCCAACCAGCAGGCTATAGTTAGCTGGTATGGCCATAACACGTGCTCAGCTTTGTCCAAGTTTGCTGAACTCCTTCCCCAGGAATCGCAATCAGAATTCTCCGCTCTGGTGGAGGAGGGGAAGCTGATTTTGCTTGCATCCCTCCAAGCGGCCCTGGACGTGGCGGATGCAGCCTCCTGCACGCTGGCCACCAGACTGGTGATGCGGCAGGGGTCCTGGCTTCAGGTCTCCGGCCTTCCTCATGCGGTCCAGCAGACCATACAAGACCTTCCCTTTGAAGGGCCCATGCTGTTTTCCGAGAAAACGGACAAAAGTCTCCATAGCCTAAAGGATTCAAGGGCCACGTTGCGCTCTCTCGGCCTGCACACTCCAGCCACCCAGCGCAAGCAATTCAGGCCGCAGCCAGCTCAGCGGCCGTACCAGCCCCAAAACCGCCTGGAGGCCCTGGGCAGGCGAAGTAGAAGTAGCAGGAGGAGGCAACACCCGTCCTCCGGACAGTCCTCCGGCCAACTGCGGCCTCCGTCAGGGCCTAGACCTACCAGTCAGGACCTTGGATCCTACCAACCTTACCTTTTCGTCCCGTCTGTCCCCCTTCTACCGTGCCTGGTCCTGAATCACATCGGACAGTTGGGTGCTCCGTACAGTACAGAGGCGATATTCTAGCCAGTTTTCCTGCCTCCCGCCCCACCAGCCCCCCTCCCTGTCCCACTTCAGGGACCCCTCTCACGGGCAACTTCTAATCCAGGAAGTGCAGTCCCTTCTCGCGATAGGGGTCGTGGAGGAAGTTCCCCAGGAGCTCAGAGGCAGGGGGTTCTACTCCTGGTATTTCCTAATACCGAAGGCGAAAGGGGCCTCAGACCCATTCTGGACTTGCGGCGTCTGAACAAGTTTGTGAAGAAACTCAAGTTCCGCATGGTCTCCCTGTCCTCTGTCATTCCCTCCATGGATCCAGGAGACTGGTACGCCGCCCTCGACTTTCCATATCGCGATAATACCTCAACACAGATGTTACCTCAGGTTCGTGGTGGGCGGCACCCATCTCCAATTCACAGTCCTGCTCTTCGGACTGTCGACGGCCCTGAGAGTTTTCACAGAGTGCATGGCGGTGGTAGTGGCTTTCCTGCACAAGCAAATCCATGTGTTTCCATATCTGGATGATTGGCTCAAGGGCCGTTCCAAAGACCAGGTGGAGGCTCAGGTGGCTTTTCCCAGACAGACCTTCCTCGAGCTTGGCCTCCTGATAAACGAGGCCAAATCTGCCCTGTCTCCCGTCCAGAGGATGGAGTTCATAGACGCAGTCCTGGACTCAATGCAAGCCAGAGCGTACCTCCCAGAGTCCAGATTTCGGTCTGTGTCTGACATCGTCCTTGGTCTCTGCCGCTTCCTGACCACTACATCAAGGAATTGCCTCAAGTTGCTGGGGCATATGGCTGCGTGCACCTACGTGGTGAATCACGCCAGGCTCAGGCTGCACTCTCTTCAGTCCTGGCTAGCGACCATGTACCGACCAGCCAGAGGCGCACTGGACTCTGTGGTAACGCTTCCCCAAGCAGTGCTGGACTCCCTCCAGTGGTGGCTCAAACCGTGATAGGTCTGCGCGGGAGTGCCCTTCGCTAGCCCCCAACCATCCCTATCCCTGGTAACAGACGCCTCGGATCTGGGATGGGGGGGGCGCATCTGGGGAATCTCAGGACCCAGGGCCTCTGGTCCCCGGAGGGCCTCTCCTTGCACATCAATGTCAGGGAGCTGCAGGCCGTGCGCCTTGCCTGCCAGACTTTCAAATACCACTTGACAGGCAGGCGTGTAGTGGTCCTCACGGACAATACCTCGGCGATGTTCTATATCAACAAACGGGGGTACACGCTCCTCTCCCCTGTGCCGGGAAGCCCTCGTGTTATGGGACTTTTGCGTACAGAATTCAATCCACTGGACAGCATCCTACCTCCCAGGGGTGCAAAACGGTCTGGCGGACACCCTCAGCTGCTTGTTCAACGGTCACGAGTGGTCCCTTCGCTGGGATGTGGTACGTTCAATCTTCTGTCGCTGGGGCTATCCCCAGATAGACCTGTTCGCCTCGCAGCACAACAGGAAGTGCCAATGGTTCTGCTCCCTCATGGCGCGCAGCCCAGGATCGCTCATGGGTGCCTTCCTCCTCTCTTGGGAAGGGGACCTCCTCTACACCTTCCCTCTGATTCTGATGGTCCACAGGGTACTCCTCAAGATTCGCAGAGATAGTGCTCGAGTCATACTGATAGCACCGGCGTGGCCGCGCGAGCACTGGTTCATGTCGCTACTGCAGATGTCTGTACAGGCGCCCTTCGCGTTGCCCCTGCTCCCGGACCTGATCACACAGGATCAAGGTCGCCTCCGGCACCCAAACCTGGAGTTGCTCCACCTCACAGCCTGGCTGCTCCATGGCTGAACCTGGTGGAAATGCAGTGCTCACAACAGGTTAGGCAAGTCCTCCTTGGTAACAGGAAGCCTTCCACCAGGGCCACATACACGGCCAAGTGGAAAAGTTTCTCCCTCTGGGCAAAACAGCAGGGTCAAGCTCCGTTGCTCGCCCCGATTCCTCTCATTCTAGACTACCTACTCCATCTGAAACAGCAGGGTCTTCCCCTCTCCTTGGTCCGGGTCCACTTGGCTGCCATCTCTGCGTTCCACCCAGGAGCTGACAGAGTTTCAGTCTTCGCTAACCCACTGGTCAGCCACTTCCTCAAGGGCCTGGATAGACTCTTCATGCATACACGACATCCTGTCCCGGCCTGGGACCTCAATTTGGTTCTCTCTGCCCTCACAGGGCCCCCTTTCGAGCCCCTTGCTACGTGCTCACTACTGTGTCTCTCCTATAAGGTCGCATTCCTTGTGGCTATCACCTCGGCCAGGAGGGTCTCAGAGCACTGACGTCCAGGCCTCCATACACCGTTTTTCACAAGGACAAGGTCCAACTTGGGCCACACCCGGCGTTCCTTCCTAAGGTGGTCTCCCAATTCCACATGGGCCAGGACATTTTTCTCCCTGTGTTCTATCCCAAACCACATTCCTCCAGCAGGGAGAGTAGGCTGCATTCCCTGGACGTTCGCAGGACCTAGCATTTTATATCGAAAGAACCAGGCCATTCAGGAAATCAGTCCAACTTTTTGTTGCTGTGGCCGACAGGATGAAAGGGCTACCTGTCTCGTCACCGCGTATCTCCTCCTGGATCACTGCCTGCATCCGTGAATGCTACAATCAGGCTAAGGTGCCTGCCCCGCCGATCACAGCCCACTCCACAAGGGCACAGGCCTCTTCCGTGTCATTCCTGGCTCAAGTCCCAACACAGGAAATATGCACAGCTGCCACATGGTCTTCAATCCATACTTTCACGTCGCATTACGCCATCACGCATCAGGCTAGAGATGATGCAGCCTTCGGCCGCGCAGTGCTCCAATCTGCAGTAAACTCCAACCCCACCAACTAAATTCAGGCTTGTGAGTCACCTGCTTGGAATGGACATGAACAATCACTCGAAGAAGAAAAAACGGTTACACACTTTCTTGTAACTGTTGTTCTTCGAGATGTGTTGTTCATGTCCATTCCAATACCCACCCACCCTTCTGCCCCGCTGTCGGAGTGCCGGCAAGAAGGAACTGAGGGGGTGGAGGGTTGGCGGGACCCTATATAGGGCACCATGGTGGCGCCACTCCAGGGGGTGCCCAGGCCGACTCTATGGACGCTGCTAAGGGAAAATCTTCTGGCTGGCATGCACGTGGCATGCACACACCTGCTTGGAATGGACATGAACAACACATCTCAAAGAACAACAGTTACGAGAAGGTGAGTAACCGTTTTTTTTCGCATGGTTTCACTGGCCTCCATCATCCCCTCCCTGGATCTTGGAGACTGGTATCAATTTACGGGATGCTTATTTCCACATTTCCATATTCCCAGGTCACAGGTGTTTCCTCCACTTCATGGTGGGCGGACGCCATTCCCAGTTCATAGCGCTGCCCTTTAGCCTGTCTTTGGCTCCAAGGTGTTCACAAAATGCATGACGCCAGTGGCCACTTACCTGAGATGTTGAGGGGTCCAGATTTTCCCATATCTCGACAACTGGCTCATCAAAGCAGCTCTCGTGAGCAGGTGCAAAGGAGCCTCGATCTGGTGAGTTCCACCTGCCACGATCTGGGCCTGTTAATAAACAAAGTCACATTAACGCCAGTCCAGAGGGATGCCCCTCCGGGCGTGCTCACCTCTTCTCGGCTTCGGCCAGCTGCTTACGCAGACATTCTTGTTCATCTACCGCTGCCTCCCATTCCCTGGCCATGTCCTTGGCATTCGCCTCCACTTCACGGCAGGCCTGCTCTTCAGCCTCCAGTCGCGCACGCAGGCCAGAGTCCCCCGACACCTCTTCCTTGAGGGTCTGGGTCCATGTTGTGGCCTGCTCTGTGACAGTCTGAGTCCCGGCCTCTTGCTGGGCCCACTCTGTCCCAGTCTCCTTTTCATCCATCTCTCTGGGATGGCTCCTAGGCAGGTCTACCGCCATCACCGCAGCATCCCTCCTGCTTGTCTTCGACCCTTCTTGGTCCTCCAGCCCCTTCTTCCTCAGCCACCCTCCAGTGAGGGGGCGATCTCTCTTTATATGGCCCTGCTCATAGAAAAACATAAACTGTTGAGCAATAGTCAACATGGTTTCTGTAAAGGGAAATCGTGTCTTACTAATCTATTAGAATTCTTTGAAGGGGTCAACAAACATGTGGACAAAGAGGATCCAGTGGACATAGTGTACTTAGATTTCCAGAAAGCCTTTGACAAGGTCCCTCACCAAAGGCTCTTATGTAAATTAAGCTGCCATGGGATAAAAGGGAAGGTCCTTTCATGGATTGAGAACTGGTTAAAAGACAGGGAACAAAGGGTAGGAATTAATGGTAAATTCTCAGAATGGAGAGGGGTAACTAGTGGTGTTCCCCAAGGGTCAGTCCTCGGACCGATCCTATTCAACTTATTCATAAATGATCTGGAGAAAGGAGTAAACAGTGAGGTGGCAAAGTTTGCAGATGATACTAAACTGCTAAAGATAGTTAAGACCAAAGCAGACTGTGAAGAACTTCAAAAAGATCTCACAAAACTAAGTGATTGGGCAACAAAATGGCAAATGAAATTTAATGTGGATAAATGTAAAGTAATGCACATTGGAAAAAATAACCCCAATTATACATACAATATGATGGGGGCTAATTTAGCTACAACAAGTCAGGAAAAAGATCTTGGAGTCATCGTGGATTGTTCTCTGAAAATGTCCACGCAGTGTGCAGAGGCGGTCAAAAAAGCAAACAGGATGTTAGGAATCATTAAAAAGGGGATAGAGAATAAGACTGAGAATATATTATTGCCCTTATATAAATCGATGGTACGCCCTCATCTCGAATACTGCGTACAGATGTGGTCTCCTCATCTCAAAAAAGATATACTGGCACTAGAAAAGGTTCAGAAAGGGGCAACTAAAATGATTAAGGGTTTGGAACGGGTCCCATATGAGGAGAGATTAAAGAGGCTAGGACTCTTCAACTTGGAAAAGAGGAGACTAAGGGGGGATATGATAGAGGTATATAAAATCATGAGTGATGTGGAGAAAGTGGATAAGGAAAAGTTATTTACTTATTCCCATAATACAAGAACTAGGGGGTCATCAAATGAAATTAATAGGCAGCAGGTTTAAAACAAATACAAGGAAGTTCTTCTTCATGCAGCGCACAGTCAACTTGTGGAACTCCTTACCTGAGAAGGTTGTGAAGGCTAGGACTATAACAGCGTTTAAAAGAGAACTGGATAAATTCATAGTGGTTAAGTCCATTAATGGCTATTAGCCAGGACGGGTAAGGAATGGTGTCCCTAGCCTCTGTCTGTCAGAGGATGGAGATGGATGGCAGGAGAGAGATCACTTAATCATTGTCTGTTAGGTTCACTCCCTCTGGGGCACCTGTCGGTGGACAGGATACTGGGCTGGATGGAACTTTGGTCTGACCCGGTACGGCCTTTCTTATGTTCTTATGCTCATGGCAGCCAAAGCAGACTCTCCGCCCCTTTGCTGCCTTGAGCCGCTCAGAGTCTGTCCCAGGTCCCCCCTTCTTGCTAGGGCTCACCTGCCTGGGCATTCCCCCTGCAGGTGTCCTTTTTGTCCACAGGCCCAACATGTCCATTGCCCCCGGTTCTCCTCACCAGGCGGGCTGTCTTAAGGACTTGCTCCTTTCCCTGCTCTGGGTGAGATGCCCTGCCCTCATCCCAGTAGGGAAAATCCCTTTTTAAATATTCACATTGCCTGCAGGCGTAGCAAGTCTTGCGCTCCGCCACAGGCCTCCTGGCCCTGGCACTCTGCTTCCCACACCCTTCTCCACGGCTCCTCCAAAATTCCCTTCTGAGGAGTTTTACCAGGGCCCATTGTTCCTCTGCCAGCCACCCCAACTGTTCCTGCAGGGCCCACTGCACCTCATAATGCTTCTGGTGAGCCTCCTCAACCTCATGCACAAGTCTCTCAAGCTTCTCGTGCTGTCAGACTGTCCCTTTCCTCCGGGGACCTGACCCTGGAGCCCAGTCTGGAATGGCGCAGGAACCCTCAGCAAAGAACACCCATGTAATCAGGATCCATCGTCCCTATCTCTAGTTCCCTCCAGGCAATTATTCCCAGTCCTTCTCCTTCCCCTTGTATCCGGGGTGACTGATTATACCTGCATTCTCCACCATATGTAGCATGGCAGAGTACTCACTGGCGCGGCTCCTCCTGCTGGTTGGTCTGAGAATTATCTCTTCCAGGATCGGACCGCCTCCTGCTGGCCAGTGTCTCCCTTGCTGCTGCCTGCTTCTTCCTTTCTTCAGGTACCACCCTTTAGTTCAGGCCCCATGTCCCTCCCGTCCCGCGGTGCCCCTTCTCTGGGGTACTGCACCGCAGCAGTGCCCCCACACTAAGGGATTCTCCTCACCCTGAGGAACCCAATTCGCCGAAGCCCACCTTGCCTCAGTGACCGACTGCCAGTCTTCATCTATCCCCTTTTCTCAGGGGCAAACTGTAGTCTGAAATGGCTGCTCATCATTGGCAAGGAGGCTTGGACCTCCTGCCGTTTCCTGGCCTGGTTGCACCACTGCAGCCTCAGTCCACCACAGGCCCTTTTAGCCCAGCCTCAGCCTGGGGACTCGCCTGGCCAGAGCTCCCCAGCTCTGCCTGTCCTTCCCCAGCACTATTCTGTTTGAGATACCCTTCTCTAGCCAGCAGCCAGGTCTTTCCCACTCCACCACTGGAGTGAGACTCCCCCTGCCTAGCTCCCAGCCCTTTTATCAGGGCCAGCTGGACCCTAAGAGGGTGTGGCCACACCTGTGGCTGCCTACCCAATCAGCCTCTCTTGGCTGCTTTCAGCATCTCTAAAAGGGCCGGCTTTTACCCCTTTTCGAGCTGGAGAGGGGTGACCACCCTGCTACACTGGTCTGGACTTTATTTTATTTACACATTATAAATGTGATCAAGTCCTGGTAATTGGTACCTAAGCTACCATTAATTTTTAGTTCTGTGGAAGATGGGTGATATTCCAGAGGACTGGAAAAGGGCAGATATACCCCCAATCTATAAAGAGGGGAATAAGAACACCCCGGGGAATTACAGACCAGTCAGCTTAACTTCAGTACCAAGAAAGATAATGGAGCAAATAATTAAGCAATCAATTTGCAGACTCTTATCACCTTATTATCTTCTGGGTAACAGCATGGATTTATCAAGAACAAATTATATCAAAGCAACCAGTAGCTTTCTTTGACACAGGGTAGCAAGCCTTGTGGAAGCAGCAGATGTGGTATATATTTGACTTTTGATACTCAAAAGGAACAGGAGTACTTGTGGCACCTTAGAGACTAACAAATTTATTAGAGCATAAGCTTTCGTGGGCTACAGCCCACTTCTTCGGATGCATACAGAGTGGAATAAATATTGAGGAGATATATAGACACACATAAAGAGAGCATAAACAGATGGGAGTTGTAAGCTCTTTGTATGTGTGTATATATATATCTCCTCAATATTTATTCC
>NC_048298.1:3272848-3431638 GCF_013100865.1 Trachemys scripta elegans | reverse complement strand
ATTTACTTTACATACAACAATAGTTTAGTTATATATTATAGACGTATAGAAAGAGACCTTCTTTGTGCTTATAGAAAGAGATCCATGTCTCTCTCACTTCTGACCAGATTGCACAGTTCCCTGCTTTCACTGTGTTATTCCCAGTACAGACAGGTTGCCCAAGGACACCTGCCTGCTTTCTCTTCAGAGACGATTAATAGATTTAATTGCTACAAATATAAGGTAAGCACTTTTTATGCAAACCGACTTTATTTTTAAGGTAAAAAGCATTGCAGAAAAAATATATTCAAGGCAATAAAATAAGCTTACCAGACATCACCCCAACTCTAACATTGGCTCTGGAAGGAGCTGTCCTTCAGCATCGGATCCCTGGCGTATCCTTTACGGTCACAAGTTTATCACAGCCTCAGCTCAAAACTAGCACTCAGTGTTACAAGACCTGAGTAGGCCCAGACCTTCCAATCCTACTCTAGGAATTGGGACGCTCCATGGACAAGGAGTCCTGTCCATTTGCTGAATAGGAAGAATGTCATTAGCCAGTTTAAAAATCAAGCTATTTATCAAAAAAAAAACAAAAAAAAAACCAAAAAACAAAAAACTTTTCTGTGTCTGTTGGTCCCTGGAGAATCCAGTTTGAACTAGTATACACATACTGGTCCAGGAGTGGCTTCAAAGCATTTAAAACGGAGGAAGCACATAGAATCATAGAATTGTAGGACTGGAAGGGGCCACAAGAGGTCTTCTAGTCCAGTCCCCTGCACTCAAGGCAGGAGTAAGTATTATGCTAGACCATTAGCATGCCCCCTCCCTACTAGAGGAGATACATACAATGCCACAATATCACATATATAATTGCATTTTTAATACAATGTACCCCCAAGGTATTAATCCTAATTCAATAAGGCTGAATTTAATTCAATAAATTTCATTCAGGATATTGCAGGAAATTGTCAGGCTGTCCAAATGTCACTTCCCTCCAGTCTTCAACTGTTAATCTATGGTTGGGGTGACCAGGAAGATCAACAAACCTATGGCAAAACACAGGGCCGGCCCACAACATTTTGGCACCTGAGGCAGGGAGCTCAAATGACTCCCCCCATGCCATGCTTGGGCCAAAACTTTGAAAGGTCTCAATTCTGCCTTCTTCCTGTTCTACTCCTCTCATGGTACTGCTCTGCTACCTACCCAAATAAAGGAGAACTAACAAGTTAAAATGCCTTGTTCAAAAATTTTAAGTAATACTTACATTTGCTGTTCAGGCGTTTGAAAGTTAACTTTTCTTGTCTGCATAGTAAACACTGGCATTTTTATCTGTTTGAATAATCAAAGTGGTGCTTTCTGTGCCTTCTTGGTTGCAAAGATATGAACTGCTTCCTGCTGAAGGAAGTCTGGGCCAGCTCATGCTCTATTGAGATGGTTGCAAGGCCGACCAGCCTCTCCTGTGTCATTGTGGAGCATAGATGTGTTTTTATTAACTTCAGCTTGGAGAAGCTGCATTCTCCACTGGTAGCTGTTACAGGAAGTGTGAGAAGTATGCGCAGAGCAACAAAAGCATTTGGAAAGAAGGTGGTCATCTTATTTGTGCACATATATTCTAGAACAGCCTTTGGAGTTGATCCTGCTGAAATGTATCTTGAAAGGGCTTTCAGTTCATCACGGGGGGAGGGATAGCTCAGTGGTTTGAACATTGGCCTGCTAAACCTAGGGTTGTGAGTTCAGTCCTTGAGGGGGCCACTTGGGGATCTGGGGCAAAATCAGTACTTGGTCCTGCTAGTGAAGGCAGGGGGCTGGACTCGATGATCTTTCAAGGTCCTTTCCAGTTCTAGGAGATGGGATATCTCCATTAATATCTATTTCATTTCTACCTAAATCACTCGCATCAATATCGCGCATGTCATCATGTGTCAACACTGTCTCTAGTGCCCTGCATTGCTGGTGTAGGTCTTCTTCAGGTATAATGAGGAGTTTTGGAATATCTAACAACATCCCAAATATACTGCTGTGTTCCTTGAGCTGCACGAAACGTTCTTCAACTGACTGTATTGCACAATCTAGCACCTGGTTAAAGAATTCAACTTTGAATTGTTATTTGGGGTCTCTTATGGGATTATCCTATGCCTCCTAATCAAAATGTTGTCTTCTTCGGTCACTCTTGTATTCTTGAATGGGTGGGAAAATAGCTTCAGTGTGAAGTTCCTCTGCTAACTTCTGTGCACTCTTCAGAACGTTTTGAAATCCCTCATCTGACCAGTAAGACTGTAGGTCTGACTTTGCTTTGTCCAGTTGTTCCATTGCTCCAGATATATCAAGGTCAACACCTTGGAGTCTCTTGCTTACAACATTTATTTCAAACAGTATGTCATGCCATAGCACTAAGGCACACAGAAATTTGAAGTTATGTATGTTTCTGGTGATTCCATTTCCCTCTGCCACTGGTCTTCCACAAACAGTTCCTGTCATAGCATTATCCTCCATAATGGCAACTATGGCATCATCTATCTTCCCAATTTGGTGTTTGATAGGCTTTATCGCCTCCACTTGACTTTCCCGTCGTGTGGCACTCAATGGTTTCAGTGTCAGAGAGGATGTTCCCAGATGTTGCTTTAAAATTTGCCATCGATGAGTTGATGCAGAGAAAAATACATAGGTGCTTTTGAATTACATTTAAAAAATTCAGCAGCCTCACTAGAAGCTGATGCTGCCTCACTGACCACCAAGTTCAATGAATGAGAACTGCACGCGACAAAAAAAAGCTTGAGGGTCCATGTCTGCACTCCTCTGTTCTTTCCGCTCATGTTTGGCACCATTATCGTAGATCTGACCTCTCATGTCAGCTAACGCAATTCCCGTATCTTCCAGCTTTTTAAGAAGCACATTTGTCATACCAGCTCCTGTAGTACCATCAATGTCAATAAATTCTAGAAAATGCTCTCTGACAGTCACCATTGCATGGACATTGTCACTAGGTTCTGTTGTTGTTACAAAATGCACCATTAAATTCATTTGTTCTGTATGGCTGATGTCAGGTGTGCAGTCCAGAATAACAGAGTAATATCTTGCTGACTTCAGATCTGCCACAATCTTCTGTTTGACTTTTGTTGCCAGTAACTGTGTGATCTCATTTTGAATGGTTTTTCCAAGGTAGTGGTGTGTGTACATTTCTTGGGTGGTGACTCTTCTTAGATGCTCCTGGAGTACAGCGTCAAACTCAGCCATCAGCTCCACAATTTTAAGGAAGTTTCCGTTGTTTGGCACATACAGCTGATCTGAAGTGCCACGCAGTACTAGGTTTTGGGTAGTAAGCATTCTCACAATGGCAATGAGCCTTTTCAGAACATTTTGCCAGTAAAGAGACTCTGATGCAATCTTCTCTTGATGCTGATCATCTATGATGGTCTTTAACCTTAGTCTCATCTCAAGCTCTTTCCACCTATGGAATGCTCTCTGGTGATTTGCTGCCATCTCATGGCATGCCAGATTTCTAGCCAGATTTTTCCAGTCCTTTGTTCCTGTAGAACTCAATGTGGCTGGAACATTAGACTGGAAGAGTTCGCAACAAAAACAGTATGCAGCATTCTGGGTTTTTGAATACATAAGCCATGGCCTCTCCACTTTGTCACCATTGGGGATTTCATGCCAGTAATGTGTTGGATGGAAACTTCTATTATTGTCTTTGGGGAGCATGAGGTTTTTCGCTTGCTGTGGCCCATGCAGTACAAGGAAGTCCTTCAGGCTATTGCTCAAGTGGGTCCACAGTCCTGGATCATCTAGACTTAAAGAACTAAACTCAGCAGCAGCTGTTTCTTGCGCCTCCACCACACTCTTCTCTGATCTACACTTTTCTTCGGGAATGTGCATGGTTACATCCATTTGAGATGGAGATATGGATGCTGCAGTAGCTGCCAGGTCACCTGCACTCTGACTAACTGGAAGATCAGGCATCTCCTCACCACTCACATCTTCACTGGGGCCGGAAGGCTCAGCGTGAACATTTGTGTCTATGTATCTCAGAAGAGCTCCTTCCTGCTTAGATAGAAAAGCTTCCTTTGCTTTCTATCTGTTTCTGAATGCTGCCCCAGATGGGCGTTTTCTTCTTTCACTCATGACTGTTGTTCTGTGCCAGCTATAGTGGCTCTCCATACTCAATTGAAGGGGACAAATAAGCAGGCTGGTAGCAGGGCCTGAGTGAGGGAAGATATCAGTGTCTTAAGGGCCTAACTGGCTCCTACTACTTCAGTTGACTGCCTGTTCTCCTCAAGTCAGTTCAGGGAGGCAGCAGGAAACAGGAAGCTCCCTGAGAAGCTGGTGTGAATCAGTCCAGGCTCCTAGGGGTGCTAGAGAGGTACTTAAGAGGCCTCTCTCTCCCTGCAGCTCCTGCTGCTCTCACCTTTTCTCCTGCCTGCCTGTTATGTCTCTTGTGCCCTCCTTCCTCCAGCACAGCACTCCACCATCTCTGTGCATCTAGAGCAGAGAGAATATATATGCACCAGCAGCAGACACAATTTTCTACACTCTGCGTCCTAGTGGTGCGACACTCCACACACACACACACTCTCTCTCTCTCTCTCTCTGCCACCTTAGGCACCCGTCTCAATTCGCCTCATGGTAAGGCCAGCCCTGGTAAAACAATGTCTGGGTTGAGAACCACGTAGGGTAGGGTGACCAGACGTCCCGATTTTATCGGGACTGTCCCGATATTTCCTTGTTTGTCCCACGTCCCGACCACTGTTAGGTTGGGACACTGGACAAACAAGCAAATAGTCCGGAGCCCGGAAGTGCTCGTGCCCTCCCCCCTCCTTCCCCCATTGGCTCCCTCCCCGAATCCCTGCCTCTTCCCCAGGCTCGCCCTTCCTCCTCCCTCTGCAAGCGCTGGAGGGAGGCCCCGGAGACGCAGAGGGAGCGTGGTGCCGGGGTGAGTGTGACTCCGGCCTGGCCCCGATCGTAGGCAGGACTCAGTTGGGCGGTACTGGAGGAAGAGGAGTGGGGCAGCCCGCGGGGCCAGGCGGTGGCTGTTTACCCCCCCCCCTCCCCCCCGGGCAGCGGGACTCGGGAGCAGCCGCTGCTGCAGTTCCCACTGCCGCGGGGGGAGGAAGCGGCCGATGGCCAAGCTCGGCGGCTGCGGCTCTGGCGCCTGGGCCCGAACCCCCGAGCCTGGGCCTGCAGCGGGGACCCAGCAGCGCACACGCTGCACCCAGCCCCTGGCCAGTCGCGTCTGGGCTGGTTGCCCAGCTGGTGCTATCCCGGGGCGGAGGCATCGGCAGCCCAGCCCCGTTCGTTCCCCTGCAGGACCCGAGTGGGATGGGGGGGCTGGGGCCTGCTGCCCCCACTCCGGGGCCGCCGTGGGATTGCATCAGCTGGGCAGCCAGCCCAGATGCGACTGGCCAGAGGCTGGGCGTAGTGTGTGCGCTGCTGGGTCCCTGCAGCAGGCCCGGACTCGGGGGGGGTTTGGGCCCGGGCGCCAGAGCCGCAGCCGCCGAGCTTGGCCATCGGCCGCTTCCTCCCCCCGTGGCAGTGGGAACTGCAGCCACGGCTGCTCCTGAGTCCCGCTGCCCGGGGGGGAGAACAGCCACCGCCTGGCCCTGCAGGTTGCCCCCCTACTCTCCCTACCGCCCAACTGAGTCCTGCCTGCACTCGGGGCCAGGCCGGACTCTCATTCACCCTGGCCCCGTGCTTCCCCTGCGTCTCCCAGGCCTCCCTCCAGCGCTTCTGGAGGAAGGCGTGGGGGGGGGTGATTGGTTTTTTTGTTTTGTTTTTTTTGCTCTGCCACTTCCCGTCACCCTAATGTAGGGTGACCAGACAGCAAATGTGAAAAATTGGGATGGGGGCAGGGGGTAATAGGAGCCTATATAAGAAAAAGACCCAAAAAATTGGGATTGTCCCTATAAAATCGGGACATATGGTCATCCTAGAACCACAAGGTATAGATGCCAAAGATTATGAAATGTTTGTTCATCTTCACTCTGTAAACAGATTACAAAATATGTAGCATTTTCTTGATCCACTAGGTGGCAAAAAGGGTATGGCTATCCCTGGCAGAGTTCAGTGTGAGATGAATCCAGTGAAAATAAATCATCAGTATGAAAAGCAGACCAGCTACAGTCCAGCCAGTGTGATATAAAGATGTCACAAATCTCAGCGGGAGTAGTTCATCCCGGCTTTCTCAAAATGCATGTTAGGTGTTACTTAAGCAAATATTTTTCCTCTGATGTCAACTCTAAATGTAACAAACAGACAAAAAAAACAAACGAACAACCGCTATCTCACTGCATTAATGCAATATTAAGGTTGTACATTTGGAGCCAGGAAGTGCAGAAATTAAGGTTCCCACAACAGTGTTAACCTGGTTCTATGGCTGATTCTGTATGTTATCATATATATTTTACACCATAATAGAAAACTGTGTTTAACCAGAAAAAAAGGCTCAGTTTTTGCAATGTGCCGAAGTTAGTGTTGCTGGAGGGGAAAAGAAAAACCTTGCATAAATTGCATCTTAACTGGCCTTTTATACTGCTAAAAGGCTGAGGCAACATCTTTAATAGAACTGACTATTCATAAAACGAAAAACTCCTACTGGCAAGACACCAGCATGAAAATGAACAGGTTACATGTCCTGCTCTTTTATGCAGGCATAGCTCTAGGAGAATGTATTAGAGGATACACATTTAAAAATCAGTCACGATAAAATCTGGACAATAACTTGTCACAAACAATATTCGATCCAGATGGAAATTCCTTGCCTGCAGTAATGAATCAAGAAAGTCAATTCTTTATTCATTAAAATCATTACCTACAATAGATCAGCACTTTTATCCCGGTTTCTGTTTCTGTCTAGCTTTTTGTAATGTGTCCATCACCATAGTATCTAGGTGCCAGTTTACTGAAAGTTACTGAGGCAAATTGAGTGTGCTTTCTTCTAACATCCTCACTTTTAAATTAAGGCCCTTGCATTTTGAACCCTATTCCAGTTTATTCTGATAAATTATTTAATTTAATAACCCTTCTAATAGTTTTTCATTTCACTTTATCAAAATGAAATGTGAGGAGTTCGGTTAGAATGATTGTGGGTTTTTTTCCTCACAGCAAACATTTTTAAAGCCTACCAGCTCTACTGATTGCCCTTTACTTTCTCTCTCCAGGACAATAATAGCTTTGTTCTGAAAGGTGCCCAAAGTAGTGCTCTGTCCTGGTGACATGCCTTTGCCAGGGCAATCCTAACCTTTCTCTGAAGAGTGCTTGAACTAATGCTCCGTCCTGGGGTGACTCCATATCTCCTCCTCCACTTGCATGTTGTGGACAGCCCTGGACCCTGCTCTCTGGGGAATACCAGAGTGCTTCCCTTACGCAGGGAGAAGAGTGTTTTCTATGAAGGTTAATGACCACTTGTTTGTGAACATTTCAGAGACCCTGTGCTCTCAACATACCCTCCTGGAGGCTCAGCATGAAGCTGTGATGAGCATGGAACATTCAAACCAGGTAATGACCAAGCAGCCAGACTGAACAAAACCTAAAATAGGTTGAGGACGTGACCTTAAACTGCTTCCCATAAGCTGTTGAGTCGTCTTCTAACAATCCTCTTTGCTAGGTTATTATTAGGTGGATTAATGTGGAAATGGCCTCTAAATACAGCTTGTACTTGGCTGGAAAGCAAACCCCATCCCTGTTTACTAGTTATGTGGGATTTTTTGAGCCCCCTTCATCCATTGTCAAACCTCCCCAGTCCACACAACTGCTCCCTGTTCTGCCACATTTCCATTCTGCGGTGTCCTGTGTCCAGTTGATATCCAGTTGATCTAGGTCCTAGGGAGCACCATTCTAAAGGTTTAACTTTGTGTTACAGGTTGCATTTCAGCCCCATGCACTCCCATTGCCTTATAAGGGATCTCTCATAGAAGAGAAAACAGTGATCCTTTGTCAAGCAGGAGCAGGGGATTAGTAGAATATTTTTGACTTAGAGCAGGGAGATGGAAACTTTGCACAGTCCATTCGATGGTGAACAGCTCATGGTATGATGACCTTAAAAACAACCTGTAGATGAGGTCAAGAGTAGTAGTATTAGGGGACCACCTGTTGCCTCACTCCATGCTGGATAGACTGGCTGATGGGGGGGAGGGGTCTCTGCCCCCAAATATCTGCATTAAGAATTTAGCTGAAAGCAAGGTCGGGGCTCTTTCCAAAGCACCATCCTCCATTCCAACCAGTTAGCAGGGGTGCAGTGGTGATGGTGTAATATCACCGCCCACCCAGCACACCCATCTCCTGTTGGCTTGGAAGAGTGAGTGGCATGGGGCTCACAACCTCTAAGCTATCAGGTTATTCCTCTGGTAATGTTTGTGTTTTAGATAACTGTTCACATTTTGCCACTGTCTAACTCTTTATTAGTCATTGATTGAAAAGCAAGGGGGAGTTTGTCCCATTTCAGGATGTACCAAAGCCACTTGATTTGGTTCTTTTTACTACTAATGGTCACCCTGCGCAAGAAGCTACAGATTAGATGGGCCCAGTGCTGGGAGTGGGGAGGGCCATTGCCATTTAAGCATTTTTTATCAAGTCTTTAGTTTAGACTTAGATTTGTATGATTGTGAATCCAACGCAGGGGGAGGCTGGACTCATGCCCAGATCTAATCTGAATTGGACAGCCATCCTCTTCCCGTTTGTATAAATATGGGCGACGTTGCCACTCACGAAGGCAAAAGTAGTCTTGCACTTTGGGTTGGAGATCGTGCCTAATGGAGCAGTCTGTGATCCTGAATGACTCCCCAGTGGCCTGTATTGCTATTGTATGGTCTGTACATGATGGTAACAGACATCGGTTTTGTTCCCAAAGCTTTTCAGTGTCTCTGCATTGCTTTTGAGAGTGATTGTTGAGAGGTTTGCTTAGGGCTACTGCTGCTATAAAATAATACACAGCTACATATTTCTCTACCTCCCTGCTCTGATGGGAAGCTGTAATACTTAATTGACTGGTATTGCTGGAACTTGCTTAAATTTAACTTCAGCTTCATTTCTGCTTTGCTAGGTTTGTTTGAATACGAAGTGTGCTGTTTCCTTATGCCCCCTGACTTGCATTATTTTTGTTGAGGGGGCACCCTAGCTTTGCTAATGTGCCTCAGTTCTGAGCCACAGACCCTTGCTATTCTGGTCTTGGTTTGCTTCTGCACAAATTACCAGCATGGCCAAATGTCTGTGGTGGTTTGTGATGTTGGCCAGTGTGTCCTGGGAATTAAGATCTGAGACTTAAGATCACAGAATTCTTTTTAAGTCTGTGTCAATCCATATGTGAACCTCTTTTTGTAGAGATGAAAGGCCTAATGCACTGAGTCTTACAAAACTAGATCCCTGTCTGAATGTCACCAAGAGATCAGCTAATTTCCTGGGTTTTAGTAGGAAGTTCTGAGGAGGAAGGAGAGTCTGTCCCTTCTGTGAGCAGCACATTCTACTCTTTCTTTCCATGATATGCTCCGCCTTCTGCACTTCTCGGGTCCTGTCACTTCAGGCTAAAAAGCAGAAGAAGATAAGTGGCATAAAGCAGCAACAGTTGCCAGTGACAGAGTTTCTGGAGAGTATGGGCTTGTCATGCTGTCTGAAGTGGCTCTCAATCTTTATTTCGTGCTCCCATGCTTTATCATCCGCCAGGATATGCATCCAGACCATTTCTGCTGTATCAGCATCTGGGGCATGGGGAGGCTGAGTCCCAGCCCTTTGGTCAAAGTCCATCAGCGAAGCTCCTGGTTCCTGATTTGAGGTTTTCTTTCCAAAGGATAAACCCCTTTCTTTACATAATTTTTTAAGGTCTTTCAAGTCAAGATGCTCATATGATTGTGGTTCACCCATTGTGACTAATCTTTAACTCTTAAAACTCTCAATATCAAATTTAAACTTTAAATAGCCTTGGGTTCTAATTGTTAAGTCAGTTGGCCTGTGGCATGTGAATCCAGTTTGACTACACCAGTTGTCATGCTGTCTGAAGTGGCTTCACAACTGTGAGTGCCAATTTCAAGTCAGACTGTCAGAAAGCAGGGCAGACACCCCAAACTGGTAATATATCCTATAATTAGATTTCACCAAGCCAATAACAAATGTGCAGTTCTGGATCGCTGTATTAGTCTTACCATGGGGCCACAAACAGTCCCCTTAGGTTCTCCAGCCGGCCTTGCCACCCAGACAAATTGGACTTTGTGATAATGGTCTCTTGCACCAAATTCCACATCACATTAGGTTATTCCCAACCCCAAAGAGTCAGTCACTTACCCCAGGTCAATGAATAGTCTTGATTTCACACCCAAAACAATGCTGGAAGCCGATTTCTCTAGTAAACGAACTAAAGTTTTATTAGTAAGAAAAGAAATTAGAGTTATTGAGAGGTTAAAGCAGGTAAAATACATTAACAGGTGAGTCAGTTAGTAAGTCCAAAATGATGATAGAGATGTAGTGATCTGCTGGTTTTCCAAAAGTTCCTCGGAGTTGCCCAGGGTAATTCTGGGGATCTCTGTCTACTTGTTCAGTAGTCCGCCCTGTTAGAATCCCAAACAGTTCAGAGATACAGGATCAATCCTTAGATCCATTCTTATAGCTGCTTTCTGTGGAAAGCAATCTGGCAAATGTTTTCATCACAACATGGGCTCTTCTTTTGTTTATTTAAATGCAAACAGAATCTGTGAACTTCCATTGTCGAACACAACAACCCATGCTCCGCTGTTAGCAATCTTTTACATTTCCAAGATTCCAATCTTGTGCAATGGGTAAACGTAATATAAACACAATGTGATAGCCAGAAACAATATTTTGTTATTTTTCAATAAGTTTACACATCCAGTACATTTACATCTTAACACTAACACACACTTCAATCTAGGGTTATTTAATTACCGGGTATACATAATGTAATACGATAGTAAACAACAGGTTATAAGTAAGTGAAGACAATAACATTAACATTTCTTCTGTTTGCCAGAAGCTGGGAATGGGCAACAGGGGATGGATCACTTGATATTACCTGTTCTGTTCATTTGCTGTGTGGCATTGGCCGCTGTCGGAAGACAGGATACTGGGCTAGATGGATCTTTGGTCTGACCCAATATGACCGTACTTATATTCTTATGTTCTTTGATATGCGCACACAAGTGAATTGCTCCACATATACCAGGACACTTAACATTTCTTTGATATTCACCCATAAGTGAATTAATCTCTGGCTTTGATCTGAGTTGGTCTGTTTATGTCATGGGATGCTCTGCCTGCTGGGAAAGGCCCTCACCTGGTGTGTCAAAGGAAGATGATGGAAGGATAGGAAAATGGAGTTGCTCCTTTTTGGAGAAGAAAAGGAATGTGGGGGTCACATATAGGGTGTGGTGGGGGAGGTGCTTAGGATGTTGATATTTCTTGGTGCCCTAAGGGTTAACTTGATAGCTCACTGAGCTCTGCATTCAGGCTTTTATCTAGTATCTTATGCAATGTTTTGTATCTTCGTTAGGCTGCAGATGTAGGTCTTAAAGTAGCAGGATTCAGAGTGGTCAGACAGTGTGCCAGCCAGCTAAAACAGCTGAGTCCAGGGGTGATGATTACAGCTCTGAACCAACCAACCAATCTTTGTTTTCCAATAGACTGACAGCACTGGAACTGATTCTAAGTTACTGGACTTGCTGACTCAAGAAGGACCATCCTGCTCTGGATACTGCTCACCTGGGCCTGATGGTAACGTCACAGAATTGGAGAAGTTAGGGAGACTGCACAGCTTGGGAGAGGCTATGAGGCTTCATGGAAGGGTCTGAAGTGATTCAGGGAGAAGGACTTTGAGGCCAGGTTCTGAAGCTGTGCAGAAAGAGGAAGGTTCTGATACTATACATGGGGAGACAGAGGGAGTAAATCTGAGGTGGCACAGTGGGGAGGAAGATTTTTATATTGGGTTATGAGGTGGCCTCTGAGATAAGAAGGAGAGAGAAGGGTTGGTAGGATCAGAGTCTGAGGAGGTATACAGGAAAGGTGCAAGACAGCATTGTCCAGGGGATAGGACACTGGGCTGGGAGTCAGGAGATCTTAATTCTGTTCCTTGCTCTGTCACTAACCTGCTGTGTGACCATGGGCAAGTCACTTCCCCTCTTTGTGCCTCTGTTTTCCCTCCTTTGTCCATCTTGTCTAGTAAGATTCTTGCATACAAATAAAACAATGTTAAAAATGTTATTTAGGTTGCAAAGTCAAGCTCTTGAAATTTAGGAAATACTAGATTTAGTTTTTCTTAAATCTGTCCACTTGTGTGTCCTGCACTGAATGAAGCAGGTGTCCTGTGGAAAAAATAGCATGTGATTATGTAATTAAAGACTGTATCATAATGCATATGCAAAAGGGGGCAGAATTAAAATGCATGGGAAATCCTAAATCTGGCATTTGCTAACATTCAAGAGCTTGAATTGCCGCCTCAGTGTTCTTTTAACATTTTTTGTTTTTAATTTCCTAGGGGTATTTTTAAAGCAAAAGGTAAAAACTAATTCTGTTTATTAGAGCATAAGCTTTCGTGGGCTACAACCCACTTCTTTGGATGCATATAGAGTGAAACATATATTGAGGAGATATATATACTCACATACAGAGAGCATGAACAGGTGGGAGTGGTCTTACCAACTCTGAGAGGCCAAATAAGTAGGAGAAAAAAAACTTTTGAAGTGATAATCAAGATAGCTCAGTACAGACAGTTTGATAAGAAGCAAGTGTGAGAATTCTTACAAGGAGAGATAGATTCAATGTTTGTAATGGCTCAGCCATTCCCAGTCCTTATTTAATCCTGAGTTGATTGTGTCTAGTTTGCATATCAATTCCAGCTCAGCAGTCTCTCCTTGGAGTCTGTTTTTGAAGTTTTTCTGTTTTAAACCCGCAGGTCTGTCATAGAATGGCCAGACAGGTTAAAGTGTTCTCCCACTGGTTTTTGAGTATTATGATTCCTGATGTCAGATTTGTGTCCATTAATTCTTTTGCGTAGAGACTGTCTGGTTTGGCCAATGTACATGGCAGAGGGGCATTGCTGGCACATGATGGCATATATCACATTGGTAGATGTGCAGATTAACGAGCCCCTGATGGTATGGCTGATGTGATTAGGCCCTATGATGATGTCACTTGAATAGCTATGTGGACAGAGTTGGCATTGGGCTTTGTTACAAGGATAGGTTCCTGGGTCAGTGTTTTTGTTCAGTGATGTGTGGTTACTGGTGAGTATTTGCTTTAGGTTGGGGGGTTGTCTGTAAGCGAGGACAGGTCTGTCTCCCAAGATCTGTGAGAGTAAAGGATCATCTTTCAGGATAGGTCGTAGATCTCTGATGATGCGCTGGAGAGGTTTTAGTTGGGGGCTGAAGGTGACAGCTAGTGGTGTTCTGTTATTTTCTTTGTTGGGCCTGTCTTGTAGGAGGTGACTTCTGGGTACTCGTCTGGCTCTGTCAATCTGTTTTTTCACTTCAGCAGGTGGGTATTGTAGTTTTAAGAATGCTTGATAGAGATCTTGTAGGTGCTTGTCTCTATCTGAGGGATTAGAGCAAATGCGGTTATATCTTAGAGCTTGGCTGTAGACAATGGATCGTGTGGTGTGTCCTGGATGGAAGTTGGAGGCATGTAGGTAAGTGTAGCGGTCAGTAGGTTTCCAGTATAGGGTGGTATTTATGTGACCATCGCTTATTAGCACAGTAGTGTCCAGGAAATGGACCACTTGTGTTGATTGATCGAGGCTGAGGTTGATGGTGAGATGGAAATTATTGAAATCATGGTGGAATTCCTCAAGGGCTTCTTTTCCATGCGTCCAGATGATGAAGATGTCATCAGTGTAGCGCAAGTAGAGTAGGGGCGTTAGGAGACGAGAGCTAAGGAAGCGTTGTTCTAAGTCAGCCATAAAAATGTTGGCATACTGTGGGGCCATGTGGGTACCCATAGCAGTGCCGCTGACTTGAAGGTATATATTGTCCCCAACTGTGAAATAGTTGTGGGTGAGGACAAAGTCACAGAGTTCAGCCACCAGGTTAGCTGTGACATTATCGGGGATACTGTTCCTGATAGTAATTGGCCTCTCAGAGTTGGTAAGACAACTCCCACCTGTTCATGCTCTCTGTATGTGTGTATATATATCTCCTCAATATATGTTTCACTCTATATGCATCCGAAGAAGTGGGTTGTAGCCCACGAAAGCTTATGCTGTAATAACTTTGTTAGTCTCTAAGGTGCCACAAGTACTCCTGTTCTTTTTGAAGATACAGACTAACACGGCTACTACTCTGAAACTAATTCTGTTATGTGCTACCGCTTAAACTTCAGGACTAACTATGTTAGCTGGCAGCAAGAGAAGGCTGTTCTTGCAGAGAGGGGAATGGACTTGCTGGATCCTGGTGGGCGAGCCTGCCCTGGTTCCCCTTCTCTTCCCCCTTTCTCCAACTCACTCCATCCCCATGAGTTAAGGAAGGTCCTGCACCATGTGGTGCCCCAGTCAAAGGGATAGGCTGCTAGGCCTGGAGGGTGAGGGGAGCCTGCCCTCGGTCACCACTGTCTGTCTCTCTTCTCCCCTCACTTCCTGAGGACTTGAGGAAGCTCCAGCCCCATGTGTCTGGATCTCTTTCCGTCTGCTCACTGGCTTGCTGTGGGTCTGGATTTTCTGCTGGTGACATGCATGTATTTTGTTACTAGGTCATTCAGCAACACTAGTGAATAATGAACCACAATCTCCTCAGCCATCTGAAGATACCATGGCTCTAACCCAGGTATGACCTTGGCAATATAGGTTCTATCACAAAGTTAGACAAGTCTATAGTCTAGATAATGTCCAATCTAGTTTGAAAAGGCTCAAATTATAGAACTTCCACAATCACACAACCTGATGGTGCTATTATGGTGCTGAGCAAGGCTCTATGTATTTAGCTCTCTTTAATCATTCCTTGTTAATCAGTCCCTTCCTCCAGCTTGACAGCAGCACAGCCATTGCAACACCAGAATATTAATGTTATGGGGAGTTAAAGCATAAATACGAGGGAGGAGGGAGGATAGGTGACCTCCACCCTTTGCTCTGAGGAGGATTCATTGCCCCCCTATCTCCAGAAGAGAGTGAGACCACAAGGAATGCTACTTGAATAAGAGCAAATACCTTGGTCCAGATGTCCTGTCTAGCCCTCTGATCCTGGCATCAGACACAGAATAGGGAACAACCCTCTTGTTTTAGAGCCCTATAAACAGGCTCAGTGGGGACCAAACCCCTATCTGGCTTACAGCCCAGCAACAGAAGTGGCAGAGGATGCTAAAATGGTTAAGGATTTGACGCTGTGTGTGAACAAGACCTCCCACAGGAGTCTGGTTACATTTCTGGTCTGAAGTTCCTGTCGTGCTGATCTTACCCTTTTTCCCACCCCAATCCCAATGTGGCAATTCCTTGATGCCTGCACTGAAGATGTGAGAGTGGGTGTGCTGACCTTTTCCCTGCACTGGCAGGGAAAGAATGAACCCTTTTGCCCTTGGAATGGCAGCAGCTGCTTGTAATCACTGTAAAAGACAATTAGGGAAGGGTTATGTAACTGGTCAAATAATCAAGGCAGGAAATAAAAAGTAGGTTCCTCTCATATAGTACAGTTAAACCAGAAGCTGAGAAAGACCTGGTGTAGATCTCCCCACAAAAACTCTGTTTGAAGTGGTACCAGGAAAGCTCCCTACCCAGAGGGATCTGGGACAGGAGCCCATGAAGATACTGGTGGAAGAGGCCTACAGGGAGACCTGAGAGAGGCACAGGAAGAGAACAACACTTTAGAGTCTGTCTCTAGAGAAACTATGGGCATCTGAGAACTAGCAGGTGAGCCTATGGCAGGGCGCTCAGAGCCAATCCCTGAAGCTCTGACATGGGTAATTGGGAAGGATATAAAAGGTCCTTGAATACCTTTATGTTACAATAAACAGTCCAAGAAACGGGAACCTTAGCTGCAACATGTAAAATGTGTACACTTTATGGTATCAACAAAGGGAGAAAATGAGGCAGAGGCATTCACTTGCAGGGCAGAGTAAGTCAGCCCTCTCATGGGGTTCAAGAGAATTGTGGTTTATTTGCGACTAGCTCTTTTTTCTTGTTCTAGACCGGTACAGATGAAAACCCCAGAAGCAACAGCGGGCAGTCTGCTGAAGAAAAAGGCCCAGCTGGCATTCTGGAGTATCTTTCTGCAGCGAAACATAAAGAGCTGTCAGTCTTGCTGCTGGAATTGAGGGAAGCTCAAGAGGAGATAACATTTCTGAAGGGACAGCTCCTGGACCCAGGAAGCCAAACACCTGCAATGAACTGGGCAGAGGAAGAAATAAACCGTATGGGAGGAAGATTCCAGACAAGATTCCTCGAGGGAGAAGGACAAAAGACCTCATCTATCCAGAGTGAATTGAGCAGCTGCTCGCTGACAGTGGAGGAAGTGCAGAAAACCTCTGTGCTTCAGGAAGAGACAGACAGCTTCCCAGGAGTACCCCTGGAGCACATCACCCACAGTGGAGGGGAAATGGAGGCAGTGCAAGGGCTTAGAGGAGGTCTCTCTGCAGCAACTACAGAGCTTGGTCTTTCTCAGCCTCAGGAGCTGACACAGTTGCAAATAAAAATTATGGATCTGCAAACAAGTCTGCAGAAATCAGAGGAATTGTATAAGAAAGACTCAGAAGAGCAAGTGGCAGAAATAAATAGGCTAACCCAGTTGGCTGAGGAATGCAGGAAAAATGCAGAGAACTCTAACAGTGCATTGCATGTTCTGACTGAAGAGAGAGATCAGCTCCTGTCTCAGATGAAGGAGCTTTGTACCATAACAGAACTAAAGGAGCAAGTGAAGCAGCTTGAGGGAAATCTAATGGATTCAGAAAAGCAGAGGCTATCTGACTATGAAAGCAGAACTATACAGCACAGTCTACTGAAAGAACAAATCCAGAGCCTGAAAAATGAATATAAATCCAAAGAGATAAAAATTGAAGTTTTGCAAAAGGACCTGGATGAGGCACAGCTTCAGCTTTCGAAACAGGATGCTCTAGCAAAAAGTCTGAGAAACCAGCTCCAGAAAACGGAGTGTGAAGTGCTTGATCTGCAAGAACATCTGAGGAAGAACACAGTCAAGATAGAGGAGCTTACCCAAGACACTGTCTCAAAGGAGCTTGACACAGCAAGGCTAGAACAGCTCCTTGCTGAACGGACTGGGGATAATGAGAACCTCCAGCAAGCTTTACTGGAGAGGGATCAGCAGGTGACTGAAATCAGCATCACAATGTCTGAGAAAATAGGCCAGCTGAATGAAGAGAAATTTGCTCTGGGGAGTGAGCTAAATGGCCTTAAAGAGCAGATGAGCTTATTGCTGAAAACTGAGGAGATAAGAGACCAGCACATGGGACAAACAGGAGAAGCAGAAGACTTGTGTCTGAAATGCAAGGGGTATGAGCAGCAGAGTGAGATGGTGGCGGCAGTGTGTAAGGAGAGAGAGGTGCTAGGAAGTGAACTGGAGCATCTCAAAAAAGAAAATGAGCAAGTGAAGCGAAAGCTGCAGGCAGCTCTCATCAACAGGAAGGAACTTCTGAAGAAGGTCAACAAGCTAGAGAATGAGCTGGTGCAAGTGAGAGGGACGTTTGGGGCAGAAGCTCAGAAAGCTGAAGTGGAAGAAACTACAGCAAGTGGCCTAAATGCAGAGGGAGACGTGACTCCTGAAAGCCAAGCCAGGGAGATGTCTCTCATGCAGTTGCTTTCTGAAAGGGAAGCTGAGCTGCAGAGCATCCAGAAGGACTTGCTGGAGAAGGAAGCAGCTGAAGCACAGTTGCAGGCTCTGATTGAGGAGATGAAGAAAAGTTTGCAGGATAAGACCAACCTAATTGATTCAAAGAAGGCTGAAATTATGGAAAGCCAGTCAGCCATCCAGAAACTTATCACAGCCAATAAGTGCTTAGAAGATTCTGACCCAGCTGCTTCTAAAGAGGATGAGGTGAACAGTCCAGCTGCTGCAGGGTTTGAAGAACATAAGTCTGCCCTGAAAGAGAGAATCTCAGCCCTTGAACAAGAAAAAGAGCAACTTCAAAAGAAGCTTCAGGAAGCACTGACTTCCCGTAAGGACACTATAAAGAAGGCTCAAGAAAAAGATCGACACCACAGAGAGCAGCTGAAACAGCAGAAGGATGATTACAATCTCCTACAAGAACAGTTTGGTAAGCAAAGCAAAGAGAAGGAAAGCATCCAAGATCAGCTCAGGCAACTCCAAGCACAGAGAGAGTGTACAGAAAGCCATTCTCTGCCAGGCATCCATTTCCAAAGGTCAGCTGAGTCTGTACTTGATGTAACACAAGAGCTTGCAGGAAATGTACAGCATTCTGGCTGGAACCAAGGCTGGATTGAGACTTCATGCTTGGAAATAGAAAATACTAAAACAAATAACCTCTTACAGGAGACAGATGTTTCTGTGGAAGAATTTAAGGCGGAGCTCAAGAATCTGCAGACCAAGAAAGATGAACTAGAATTCAAAGTCAGCCATTTGGAAAATGATCTTGCTTGCAAATCAGAAGCAGTCATTCAGCTACAAGAGCACATAGCACAATTGCTCTCAGAGATGGAAGGTCTGAAGAGCACCTGTCATCAGACGGAAACCCATGCACCAAGTCTTCAGGCAGAACTGGAAAAAAGTCAAGCAGAGATTTCCAGACAGGACAATCTGAAGGCACTTAAACAAGAAGTAGAGGAGCTAAAAAATCTCATGAGCAAAAAGGATGAAGAAATTGAACTCTTAAACTTGCAGCTAAAGGAGAAAAGCAACGCTCTTACTCATGTACAGAGAGATTTCCTGGAAAAAGAAGACTTGATCAAGACTCTGCACAGTCAACTGGAAAAACAAACTAGTATGCACGAGGAACAAAGCAAGCGACTGAAAGCTGAGCTTCTTGAAGTCCAGCAGAGACCAGATGAGGGGGCTGAAGAAGCCAAATCTAAGAACCAAATGCAGAGAAAGCTGCAGGCTGCACTCATCTCTAGAAAAGAGGCACTTAAAGAGAGCAAGACTCTAAAAGAGGAGCTGGCTACTGCCAAAATGACTATAGAAAATCTCTCTCTGAGGTTGGCAGATATGGAGAGCCAGGTTTGTGATTGGGATAGGGAAAAAGATGCATTATCAGAAAAGTTAGTAGGTGTCACTGAAGAGAGAGAGAAACTCATTGCAGAAGTTGACAAGGCTTTAATGGAAAATCAGAACCTTGATAGCTCTTGTGAAAGTCTGAAGCTGGCTCTAGAGGGGATCACTCAAGAGAAGGAGAAGCTAGAGAAGGAGATTGAATCCTTGAAATGTTCTCAGGCTGCTGAGAGTTCTGAGTGGCAAGAGAAATATAAGGAGCTGCAGAAAGAATATGAAACCCTCTTGCAGTCCTATGAGAATGTAAGTAATGAGGCTGAGCGAATTCATCGTGTTCTGGAAAGTATCAAGCAGGAAAAGCAAGACATTTTCAGCAAGTTCAAAGGTGCTGAGGCTAAGAAAAGAGAAGTAGATAAGCAGCTGCAAGAGGCTGAGCAGGAGATGGAGGGAATGAAAGAAAAAATGAGGAAGTTTGCAAAATCCAAGCAACAAAAGATCCTGGAACTGGAAGAGGAGAACGAACGGCTGAGAGCAGAGTTGCACCCTATAGAGGGTGACCTAAATAGGGATGGAGATATGGCTTTCTTGACAAGCACTAGTCTTAGAGAGGCACTAGAGAGCTCTAGGAGGGACTGCCAATCTCTTTCCATTCAACTTGAAGCATTAATGGCTGAAAAGAGTTCTCTTAGTCAAGAAGTTGAAGTCTTAAAGCACCAATTACAGTGCACAGAATCCAAGCTGAAGGAAAACCTAGAGGCAGCAGCCAAGCATGGTGTCCAAAAAACTATAGTGGAAGGAGCAAATCAAGCTATTCCCACAGCAGCATTACCTCTAGAAGTGACTGACAATCAAGTGGATTTAGGGCCCTGCGCAAAGTCTCCAGAGCCTCTTAGAGCAGGCATTGTAACTGAGGCAGAAGAGAAATTAAATGAAGGTAGCAGCTCACATGATGAAATTAATACTTACTTACAGCAAATAGCTCAGCTCACAGAGCGAATCACAGAACTGGAGGAAAATAGAATGGCTGCAGAAGAACAAGTAGGCAGCATCTGCAGGAGTGTTGAAACCTTAGGAGAGGAGAAGAAGGCCTTAGAGAGCCAAGTGGCAGCAAAAGTCCATGAACTGAACACCCTTCAGGAAACAGTAGCCAAGATGGAACTAACTAACAGACAAATGGAAGAACAACTTGTCAGAATGACAAAGCTGAAGGAAACGCTGGAGGCAGAGAAGGATGACTTGGAGGAAAGGCTCATGAATCAGCTAGCAGAACTTAATGGAAGTATTGGAAACTATCAACAAGACATGGTTGACCTCCAAACCAAAAATGAGCAACTGAAATCTGAGCTCCAGAGCTTGCAAAGAATGGTAAGTGAGCTGGAGGATGAGAAGCGGCAGCTGGCAAGAGAGAGAACTGTGGCAGAGGCAGAGACACAGAAGGAATATGCAGAAAAACTAAAATGTGCTCGGAAGGGAGATGGCAGCAGAAGTCATGCAAAAGAGCTTCAGGAGTTGCTGAAACAGAAACAGCAGGAGGTGAAGCAGTTGCAGAAGGACTGTATTAAAAGCCAGGAGAAGATCAGTAGTCTAGAGAGAACTATTAAAGCTCTGCAGTTTGTTCAAAGTGAGTCTCAAAAGGAACTTGCAGCAGCCAAAGAGAACTTAGCCAAAGCATGTGAAGACACCAAGAAAGCACAAGCAGAGCTGGCTTCCTGCAGAATATTACTGGATGATACTCAGAGTGAGACAGCAAGGGTTTTAGCAGAGAGTCTCAAAGTGAAAGAGGAGCTGCAGGCAGGCAAAGAGCATGTTAAAATTCAAATGAAGAGAAAGGATGAAGATTTTGAGAGAAGGCTGGAACAAGAGAAAGACAAGCACTCAAAGGAGATAAATAACATGGAGGAAAAGCTGGCATCTTTGCAGAGAGAGAGAGATTATATGGAAGGGACTGTCAGAGACATTCAAGACTCCTTGCACAGAAGGGACCAAGAAGCCAAGCAGCTACAAGGCAGCCTTAACAAAAACCTGGCCCAGCTTGCAGCCTTCACCAGGAGCATGTCTTCCCTCCAGGATGACAGGGATCGAGTGATAGATGAGTCCAAAAAATGGGAGAAGAAGTTCACTGAGGCTATTCAAAAGAAGGAAGAGGAGATCCATGCTAGAGAGGAGACCTGCACAGTTCTAAAGGATCAGATGAGGCAGATGTCCATGCATATAGAGGAGCTACAGATTCATGTATCCAGGTAAAGAGAAGATGAAAGTGAGTGGTGGTTACTTTGGTGTTCTGGTCTTTCCTTCCATCTCTCATTTCTCAGTTATCAGCAGATACTCCTTTTTAAACCAGATTGTAATTTATATTCACCTTAACAGACTGTAGCCAGCAGGGAAGCATCTGCAGTCACTCTCTACTAACACGAAACTTAAAATAAGTTCTGCTACATAGAGTGTTAATATTTTTTGAATTTACTAAGATAGTAAGTAAATGATGCCTTCAAGAATTCAACAATTCCAATTTGATCCAAAATTTAGATTTTTTTTTTTGGGGGTGGCTGGATTGCAGAGTCAAAGGACAATAGAAATGTACCATGATGTTAAAAATTCCAGTAGAAAATTGTTTAGAAACAAATAAACCTTTCTCTGTAGTATTTGCAACCCTAACACTGTAGCAGTGAGAACTTGAAAGAGAAATTCATGACAAACAAATATGACTGTAATTTAAATGATGTTCCTTAAGATCAGAGAGATGCCAAAAGTTAAACATCTGGCTTAAAATGTGAAGAGTACATGAGAGTTTTTACTGTCTACATTTTAATAATTAACTGTTTCTTAGTAACATTAGTAAAGTTTTATTTCGCCAGATAGGATTTTTAAATCGACAGTGTTCTTTTTACAGAGAATAGCACAACTAGGCTTATACAGACTTTTTAAATTTTACATGGGAATAAGCCAATCAGAGGGAGTTTTCTAGCTCATTTTGGAAGGTAAAATGAATTCTAAAACTTTGCTAAATTATTGTAATTAATATTCGAGTGAAACAAGCCTGGGATTTTCAGGTCAGATAACCTGAGGGTAACAAAGTATTGTTAATTTATAAAGGAATACAATTATTGATTTCCCCTTCTCTGTCGTCAATCCCAAATTCACCAGCAGAAGTGTTTGCATTTTGGTATTCCCAACATTAGTATTGAAAAGGAACTTGGTGCAGGGATTATAACCTGAGAGTCTGTAAGAGACCAGGAAAAACTTGAACATGAAAACAAGTTAAAAACAGATGGCAAGAGAGAAAAAAATAAGACTACTTTATTCTTGGAAGCAAATCACTGACAGGGCTCAACATTGCTGTTCTGTGGCTGAAGTGGAGACTGGCCAGGTATACAAGTGGTAAACAACATCTAAAGCAGTCATGTGTCGGCAGCACCTAGATGCAGAGATGATAATATCTACAGTTAATGACTAGTCACTGACAAAGTTTGTTAACCCAGAGTTAAGATTGCCTGGAGGTACTCGTATTATTTTGGTGAAGCTCTATGACCTATGATATACAGGAGCTCAGACTAGATTATCACAGTGGTCCCTTCTGGCCTTGGAATCTATATGTAATTTATTTTATTTTCAAAAATAGTTTGAGCACTTTCTGATTTATCTGCTATATTCAGATTACATTTCTCCAAAATAAAAAAATAAAAAACTTTAATGGAGTCAGATTTTACCCAAATGTTTACAGTTCATTATCAGGCTTCTGCCAAGGGTGAGTTTCAAACTTTAAAGTTGATAGGATCTGGGAACTTTATGAAACACTGTTTTGTTTTGTTTTTGAGGGGCTTTGTCTTTGAAACCCCTTGCTCACATGCCCCCAGATTTGAATCACTAACTCTACCCTATGCTTCGCTGAGGCAAATTTGAAGACAACCTGTGTAAGTATGTGGATTTTAGAGCACTTAGACATCCTTGAAACAGGAAGGGCTTCCCATCCTTAGCTATAGCAGAACTGGCACTCTGCTATAACATTATATGAAATTAATCATCAGCACCTGCTTTGCTATATCCAGATGCTCTGCACAGCATAATGCTGAATGGGGAAATATCTAGGGAGGATGGAGGGAAGTGGGGGGGGGGGAGGCTCTACACATCCATCTGCAGTATAGGAGGTTCAGAGAGACGTGAAAGTGGCCCATACATCTCAGTGAGATGGTCTTTACTGAAATAGAATACCCTATAGAGATGAACAGCCTGAAATGATTCATAGATTCCAAGGCCAGAATGACCATTGTGATGATATAGTCTGACCTCCTGTATAACATAGGCCATAGAACTTCCCCACTATAATTCTTACATTATATCATTTAGAAAAACATCCTGTCTTGATTTAAAAATTGTCAGTGATGGAGAATCCACCATGATCCTTGGTAAATTGTTCCAATGGTTTATTAGGCTGTTAAAAATTTAAGCCTTATTTCCAGTCTGAATTTGTCTAGCTTCGACTTCCAGCCTCATGTTACACCTTTGCTACATTGACGAGCCCATTATTAAATATTTGTTCTCCAGGTAGATACTTATAGACTCTAAGTCACTCCTTAATCTTCTCTTTATTAAGCAAAATAGATAGGCTCAAAGAGCTCAATCACTATAAGGTGTGTTTCCTAATCCCTTAATCATTCTCGTGGCTCTTCTCTGAACCCTCTCCAATTTGTGATTGCTCTGAGATGTATGAACTGCTCCATTAATGTCAGTGGCTGTTACATCTCCGTCCCCCCACCTCAGGGCCGGAGAGCTTATGATATGTGTCAGAATGCCTATTCTCAACTCCCTGCCCCATTCTCAGCAGTGGGTTCTTGGTGCATGCTTCCAATGTGCCTGTTCTCAGCTCCCTGGCTAGAGGTGCAGGGTTTCCCCAGATCCTGGCTCACAGGGCAGAGAGAAGGGTCTCGGAGCCCCCATACAGTCACAACACACACCCAAGATCCTGGTCATAGATGCTGGAACTAGGGGTGCTGCCGCACCCCCTGGCTTGAAGTGGTTTCCATCATATCCAGAGTTTACAATTTGGTTCAATGGCTCTCAGAACCCCTACTATACAAATTGTTCCAGCACCATTGATCTTGGTGCATGCACACACAATAGAGGAGAATGTGAGCTGATAGGCACCCCGTCTCTCTTCTTCCTCTGCCTCCCTGCCACTCATCCCCATGTCCCCTCCCCAGTGTCTCTCCCCAATTCCTATCCCCTACCCCCATTTGTGGGTGATAGGGGAGAGAGGTGCTCTCGTGCTCCCATGAGGCACACCAGACTTCAAGGAAGTCCAAGTAACTGTGGATTTTAGAGTAGTTAGTCAAACTCTAAACCTTAACTCTGGTAGATCTTGCAGTCTACTATAAGGGATACAAATTTGGATATTGGGATATGTTGTAGATTTGTTTGTAATAGTCTACTGTCTGTTTTTCAGGCTGGAACACAACAAACAGGATTGGGAGTCTGAGTCTCAGAGAGTGATTCAGCAGCATCAAAAGATGTCTGACATGCTGCAGGAGGAAAACAAAGGGCTCATGTCTCAGTTAGAAGAGTATCAGAGACTGTATACAGACTCTCAAAATGAACTGCAGAAGCTGGATGCAGAAATCAAGTGCCTCAGAGACCAGCTTGCTGATTTGCATAACTCCTGCACTAAGTCTGAGGTAGCAAGAGAAGAAATGGAAAGTATGGTCAAGCAACAAGAGGCCAGCATCCAGAACTGTAAATTCAACTGTGAGCAGCTTGAGGCTGACCTGCAGGCCTCCAAGGACCTGACAAACAAGCTGCACAAAGAAATTGGTGCCAAAGATCAGAAGATTATCAGTCTACTGTCTGCCAAGGAGGAAGCAGTCATGACTGTTGTATCTGAGTTACAGCAGCAACACGGTGAAGAGGTTAAAAAGCTGGAGGACAGGCTGGGCAAGAAGGAAGAAGAGAAAGTGGCATTGGAAAATGAGAAAGAGAAAGCACTGGACAAGCTTAATCATCTCATGGAAACAATGAAGCTAACCAGAGAGGAAAGTAAGCAGCAGAAGTCACAGCTGGCTTCCTTCACCAAATGCATGTCTTCTCTGCAGGATGACAGAGACCGCGTGCTGAGAGACTATAAACAGCTGGAAGAGCGTCATCTTGTTATAATCCTGGAGAAAGACCAGTTGATTCAAGAGGCTGCTGCAGAGAACAACAAGCTCAAAGAGGAAATTCGAAGCTTCCATAGCCGGATGGATGACCTCAACTCTGAAAATGCCAAACTGGATGCAGAACTCGTGCGGTATAGGGAGGACCTGAACCAGGTGATTTCAATAAAGGATTCCCAGCAAAAGCAACTCCTCAAAACACAGCTTCAGCGAATCCAAGTGCTGGAAAATGAAAAGGTCAACATAGAAGGGCATCTGAAGGAGTCTGAGCATGCTGTGGAAGATCTCAGGCAGTGTGTGGAAGCCCTGAAAGAGGACAAACAAAGCATGTCCAAAGAGATTGAGAACATGACATTCTCTCTCTCTCAGATTCAGAGCGAGATGACAGCTTTACGTGAAGGTAGACTCATTGTGGAGCTGGAGACACAATTAAAAGATCGGGAGAAGGAGGTGCAAGAGCTGAGCGGTAAGCTTGCTCTCACACACAAGAGGGTAGCAGAACTAGAGGAGGAACTGGTCCATGTCCAAAGGAATGCAGCCAAGAAGGTGGGAGAGGCTGAGGACAAACTTAAGAATGAACTGAAGCACCTACATCATGATGCAGGGGTAATGCGAAATGAAACTGAAACAGCAGAAGAGAGGGTAGTAGAGCTGGCAAGGGACCTGATGGAAATGGAACAGAAACTTCTTACAGTCACAGAGGAAAACAAAGATCTGAGAGCCCAAATTCAGTCTTTTGGGAAGTCCATGAGCTCTCTCCAGGATAGCTGGGACCAAACCAATGAAGAGCTTCAGGTGCTGGGAAAGAAATACTCTGCAGACTTAGAGAAGCAGCAGTGTCTAGTGCAGAGCCTCCAGAAGGAGATGGCTCAATTACAGGAAGAGCAGCACTCCACTGCCAGAGAGAGAGAGACTCTGATGTCTGAATTAACAGCCCTGAAGAACGCTGATGATAAAAAAGGCCTGTTATTTCAGCTTGAGGAACTTAACCGGCAGCTCAGAGTCAAAGATGAAGAGCTTTTCCGCTTGTCTTTGGAACTGGAGGAGTCCTCCAGCCAGGTAAAGTCCTTCTCTAGGGCCATGGCAAGCCTGCAGGATGAGAGAGACCGTCTGTTGAGTGAATTGAACAAAGCACATAAGGTGGAAGAAGTGAAGCAGCAGACATCAGTGAACTCTTCCACCAGCCCTGCAGAAGTTCAGAGCCTGAAGAAGGCATTGTCCTCCTTACAGGATGACAGAGACAGACTGGTAAGTTCTCTTTCCCCCTCTCCCACCTTCAGGAATGTTGGCGGTAAAATTCCTAATGTTTCATTAGGGCTTCTCTTTAGAATTTTCCTTAAAACCCATGAGATCTAGGTCTGATATTTTAAATGTAAAAACATACAGCCGCTTCTTGTATACCATTGTTGTAACTCCATTGTTAACTTTAAGATAACTTCCATAATAAACTTGATTTTCAAACATAGACTCATAAAAATTAGAGGTGGGGAAACCTTGTCAACTTGCCCAGCCCATATCCTGAGGGCCAGTTCAGCATATCATAGTTTTTGATTCAATCTAATTTTAGAAGTTCCAAACAATGCCCCTTTCTTTGGGAAACCATTGCACAACTTCATACCCCGTCTCCCCAGACCTCAATCTGAATCCCATGTTTGTCTCATTACCTGTTTCCTCTTGCTCCAAAGCCTGTCACTTTGCATATGTATATGAAATAAGAAGGGAAAATTAAGGCTGAATATCAGGAGTGTCTTCCTGACAGTAAGGTCGTCGTCATCATTTAACATCAAGGCGTAGAGGCACACCATGGGGTCCAACCTTGTCGATGTCTCTAGGCACTATTGCCATACAAATGTTAAATGATAATGACAACCTTACTGTCAGGAAGACTTTTTCCTCATATTCATCATTAATTTTTGCTTTTTAGTTCATTCAGTTAGTCCAAGTTACAACCCCTGTACCACACTAGATAACTCCTCCCTTCTTTGGTGTTTACATGTTTGTAGACTATTTTGTCTCCCCCCTCAGTTGCTGCTTTGCCGAGCTTCTACCTACATTGCTCTTTTAATCTTTCCTCTTGATTTAATTTGTTGTCTTTCTGGTACACGGTGCTACCCAGAATTGAACACACTAGCTGGAGAGTCTGTTACCTCAGTAAGCAGTCTGTGTGTCCACAGTATGCAGATTCTGGGACTATAATGTGTTACCTGAGGAGGTTGGTTGTCAGAGTCAAATTTCAAAAAAAGACTAATTTTTCCTCTGTAAAATATTTCCTCGGCAAAAGTTACTCAACATTTTTCCAGCAAAGTATTTTTGGGAATATTTACTTGTCCTGTAAAGGGTTGGTTTGTGAAATTCAGAGACTACATTTTATCAGTAGAGTGTAAAATAGAGGACTCAATCTATTCTTAAACTATATCCATAATACTGCCTCATGCAGAGCAGATGTCTTAGCACTACTTTTCACTTACCACAGTGCCTTTCTTGGCAGTCTCCCAAAGTGTTTTGGAGACTAGTACAGGGGGTTCCAAAACCCAATCCATGTTTTGTGAATTGCGTTGCTTGTTTTTGTGTACACATCCTTGAAATTTTGCATCTGCTTGTGTATCTCCTTGTTGGATATTCTTAGATGTACGATGATGGATGTGGCATGAATACCTGAATAGAGTAGAACAGAATTAGATAGAAGTTATCACAAGATCCATTGAAGCTTCTGTGCCTCAATTTTGCTTCCAGATCTTTATAGCACGAGGATACAAAAAATTCTGTAAAAGATCTGGTGTCTCTGCCTATTGGACACTGATCCAGATGCCTTCCCTCACACTTACGGTATGCCCTGGATGAGATTATACAGTAGAACCTCAGAGTTGCAAACACCTCGGGCATGGAGGTTGTTCATAACTCTGAAATGTTTGTAACTCTGAACAAAACGTTATGGTGGTTGTTTCAATAATTTCAACTGAACATTGACTTAATACAGCTTTGAAACTTTATTATGGAGAAGAAAAATGCTGTTTTTAACTATCTTAATTTAAATGAAACAAGCACAGAAACCGTTTCCTTACTTTGTCATTTTTTTTGTCTCTGCTGCTGCCTGATTGTGTACTTCCGGTTCCAAATATGGTGTGTGGTTGACTGGTCAGTTCATAACACTGGTGTTTATAACTCTGAGGTTCTACTGTATAAACAGATACTCTAGTCCAGGGTTCTCAACTTTGCTCATAATGTGAGCCACATCTTCAAAGAGTGTCTCTCATGAACTCCCATTCACATTTACATAACATCCCTATAGCAATAACTTCAAGTGACAGTAGGAAAATGTTTAAATGTATTTTAGCAGAAAACAAGGAAGGGCCAGTATCATATATACACACTTGTAAAGTTGTAGCCAGTTATATATAAAAAACTTGATGCTTTTTTTTAAAGAAAAAGTTTCACAAAGCTGAAAACAACTACTGGGAAGAATAATTTAAACAAAAATCTTATGATAGTTAGGAATTGTTTAAAAAATCTACAACTGAGAAAGAAGGCCATGCTGGTTAAAAGACCAGCGTGGCTTAGAAGGGAGGTGAAGGCCACTATAAAATATATATATATATATATATATATAAAATGGGAAAGTTAATTGTTGTTAATATAAATAAGTTAGAAATTGTAAAAAAAAAAAAAATGATAAAGGAAGTGTACAGGATTGGGCCCTATCTTACAGCGCTCTCTTCTGGCTGGACTCATGCTTGTGCTTGTGCTAGCTGAACCCACGACCTCCCTGGGGAAATTCTGCCTGGGCCCTCTCACAGAATCCAGGGAAGGTAGTTTCTGGGCAGATTAAGTACTGTGGGTTTTATTTTAAGACTTCTTAGTGGAAATAGGATTAAAGCTTCAGAGGTTCAACCTGTACAGACTTTGAAGAGAGAGTCCCTTTCTCCAAGTCTGTCCCTCATCCCATGAGTTCATCAACCCAACAATTCCTGGTTCTTACCTCAGAGACGTTTTGTTAACAGGACTTTCCCCAATCTCCCTTCTGTCCATTGGTTTCTTGGCACCACTCCTCCCAGCAATTGCTCCAGCCTCTGGCTAAGTGTTGCAATCCCCTTCCATGTCCTGCTTCTCCTTCTATGAGAATCAGCCAGTTAAAATTGCAGGTCTTTCCCCAGGTACACGGGTTGGGCTAATTAGCCCGCCAGCTGCAGGCCTCTGATCCCAGAGGAATGGTATCACTTATGCCTTCACAGGAAGCAAAAGAACACGAGAAATCTATGGCTACTGGATTTAAGGATCATAAGAAGGAGTTTAAGTATATTATAAACAAAGAAAATCCCAACACTGGTAATGGTCCATTACTGGATGGAAATGATAGAATTATCAATAATAATGCAGAAAAAAGAGAAGTGTCCAATAAATATTTTTATTCTGTATTTGGGGGGAAAATGATAGGATTATATCTTATGATAATGGGTGATGAAAGACTTTCTATTCCACTAATATGGTATGGGTCTGCTGCTCAGTGGAGAAGGTGAATTGGTAATGGAAGATGATAGGAAGGCAGAGTTGCTCAGTGCCTGTTTTGCTTCAGTCTTCTCACAAAAAATAATGTGATGGATGACTAGCGAAGTTAACGTAGACACTAAAGGGTAAGGGATATAGATTGGAATAAGTAAAGAACATGTCAGAGATCTTCTGACCAATTTGAATGAATTCAAATCAGCGGGGCCAGATGCTATTCACCTGAGGGTACTGAAGGATTTCGCTGAAGAAATCTGAGGCAGTGGCAATAATATTACAAACTCGTGGATGACAGGATAGGTCCCAGAAGACTGGAGAAGGGCTAACATGGTGCCTATCTTTAAAAAGGGGGGAAAGGAGGAGGTGGGGAACTATAGATCAGTCAACCTGACTTTGATACCTGGGAAGCAGTGTATAAAACATTCAATTTGCAAATACCTGGAGGATGAAGGGATAATCACAAGCAGCCAGCATGGATTTACCAAGAACAAATCATGCCAAACCAGCTTGATTTCCTTCTTTGACAGGGTAACTAATGTAGTGGATGGGGGAATGTGGTGAACATATACCTGGACGTCAACAAGGCTTTAGACACAGTCCCACATGACATTCTGATTAGTAAGCTGGAGAAATGTGGGCTTGGTGGAACTACCATTAAGTGGATACATAATTGGTTAAACAACTGCAAACAAAGAGTCACTATCAATGGAATGATGTTGGTTTGGAGGGAGGTCTCAAGTTGAGTTCCACAGGGATCTGTTTTGGGTCCAGTGTTTAATATCTTTATTAATGACGTGGATGTAGGTATAAAGAGCAAACGGATCAAATCTGCAGATGAGACAAAGCTGGGGGGAGGCGGTGTTGCTAATACTTTGGAGGATAGAGCTAAAATTCAGAGGGATCTTGATAAATTGGACAACTGGGGTATAGACAACAAAATGAAATTCAGCAAAGACAAATGTAAGGTGCTGCATTTAGGGAAGAAAAGCCAAATGCAAAAATACAGAAAACTGGGTTGGCGGCAGCAGCACTGCTGAGAAGGATCTGGGACTTGTGGTGGATCACAACCTCAATATGAATCAACAATGTGATGATGTTGCAAAAAAGCAAATTCAATTTTAGATTGCATTAACGGAGACATTACTGCTCTATTGGGCGTTGGGTAGGCCTCAGCTGAGGTACTGTGTCCACTTTTGGTCACCAATGTATAGAAAGGATGTAGAAAAACTGGAAAGGATTCAGAGATGAGCAACAAAGATGATCAAAGGAATGAAATAAGAACATAAGAATGGCCATACTGGATCAGACCAAAGTTCTATCTAGCCCAGTATCCTGTCTTCAGACAGTGGCCAATGCTTGGTGCCCCAGAGGGAATTAACTGAACAGGTAATCATGAAGTGATTCAGTAGCTATTATCCATTCCCAGCTTCTGGCAAATAGAGGCTAGGGACATTTCAGGGCATGGTTTTGCATCCCTGCCCATCCTGGCAAATAGCCATTGAGGACCTATCCTCCATGATGCAAGCCATATGAGCAAAGGCTGAAGGAACTGGGTATGTTTAGTTTGCAAAAGAGGAGATTAAGGGGGCTATGATAGCAGTCTTCAAATACTTTAAAGGCTGCCATAAAAAAGATAGAGAAAAGTTGTTCTCTTTTGCCACAGAGGGCAGGACGAGAGGCAGTTGGTTCAAACTACAGCATAGCAGATTTAGATTAAATCTCAGGGGAAACTTCCTAACTGTAAGAACAGTAGGACAATGGAACAGACTGCCTAGGGAGGTTGTGGAAGCTCCTTCACTGAAGGTTTTCAAAAGGAGTCTGTATAGCCATGTGTTTCGGATAGTTTAGAGACAACAAATCCTGCATCTTGGGAGGGGATTAGACTATATGACCCTTCTAACCCTGTGATTCTGTGAATATCTCAGGAAGATGTTAAACAGCAGCTGCTAAAGTTAAACATGTTTAAATCAGCAGGTTGAGGAGCTCACTGGACCCTAATGTTAATATTCACTACCTCTTGGAACAGTGGGGAAGTTCCAGAAGACTGAAGGAAAGCTAATGTGTCAGTATTTAAAGCGGGTAAATGGGATGACTTGGGTCATTCTAGGCCTATTAGCTGGACATCGATCCTTTTATTAAAAAAAAAAAAAAAAAAGGCAGAGGGTAATATAACGAATGTAAATCAACATGGGTTTATGGAAAATAGATCCTGTCAAACTAACCTGATATTATTTTTATGATATGTTTGGTTGATAAAGGTAATAATGTTGATGTAATAGACCTCTGTAAAGCATTTGACTTGGTACCACATAACATTTTGATTAAAAAACTAGAATGTTATAAAATTAATATGGCATACATTACATGGATTAATTGCTGGCTAAATGACAGGTCTTGAAATGTTACTGTAAATGGGAACTAATCCATTGATATTGTGCTTTTCTAGGGAGGTTCCACAGGAATCAGTTTTGGCCCTATATTATTTAACATTTTTATCAATGACCTGGAAGAAAACAAAATCATTAACAATGTAATTTTCAGATGACCTAAAGATTGGGGGAGTGGTAAATAATGAAGAGGACAGATCATTGATACACAATGAACTGGATCTGTTGCTAAGCTGAATGCAAGCAAACAATACGCATTTTAATACTACAAAATGTAATGTGTATATATCTAGGAACAAAGAATGTAGGCCATACATACAGGATGGGGGACTCTATCCTGGGAAGCAGTGACTCTGAAAGAGTTGAGGGTTGTGGTAGATAATCAGGTGAACATGAGCTCCCAGTGCAACTTGGTAGCCAAAAGGGCTAATCCTAGAAATTTAGGGCAGGAAAGTTGTGCAAGAGGTCATATAATAAAATCATAGAAGATTAGGCTTGGAAGAGACCTCAGGAGGTCATCTAGTCCAACCCCCTGCTCAAAGCAAGACCAACATCCCAACCAGGGCTTTGTCAAGCCGGGCCTAAAAAATCTATAAGGGTGGAGATTCCACCACCTCCTTATGTAACCCATTCCAGTGCTTCACCACCCTCCTAGTGAAATAGTGTTTCCTAATATCCAACCTAGACCTCCCCCACTGCAACTTGAGACCATTGCTGCTTGTTCTGTCATCTGCCACCACTGAGAACAGCCTAGCTCCATCCTTTTTGGAACCCCCCTTCGGGTGGGTAGAAGGCTGCTATCAAATCCCCCCTCACTCTTCTCTTCTGCAAACTAAACAAGCCCAGATCCCTCAGCCTCTCCTCGTAAGTCATGTGCCCCAGCCCCCTGATCATTTTCGTTGCCCTCCGCTGGACTCTCTCCAATTTGTCCACATCCTTTCTGTAGTTGGGGGCCCAAAACTGGACACACAACTCCAGATATGGCCTCACCAGAGCCAAATAGAGGGAAATAATCACTTCCCTCAATCTGCTGGCAATTCTCCTACTAATGCAGCCCAATATGCCATTAGCCTTCTTGGCAACAAGGGCACACTGCTGACTTATATCCAGCTTCTCATCCTCTGTAATCCCCAGGTCCTTTTCTGCAGAACTGCTGCTTAGCCAGTCGGTCCCCAGCCTGTAGCGGTGCATGGGATTCTTCCGTCCTAAGTGCAGGACTCTGCACTTGTCCTTGTTGAACCTCATCAGATTTCTTTTGGCTCAATCCTCCAATTTGTTTAGGTCACTCTGGACCCTATCCCTACCCTCCAGCATATCTACCTCTCCCCGCAGCTTCGTGTCATCTGCGAACTTGCTGAGGGTGCAATCTGTCCCATCATCCAGATCATTAATAAAGATGTTGAACAGTCCTTATTGTCCCTTTGCCTGTGCTCAGGCAGGATTCAGTATACCTAGGCCATCTCCGATAGATTTATAAAAAGTAACAGAGAGTCCTGTGGCACCTTTAAGACTATCAGATGTATTGGAGCATAAGCTTTCGTGGGTGAATGCCCACTTCGTCGGATGCATCTGACGAAAGCTTATGCTCCAGTACATCTGTTAGTCTTAAAGGTGTCACAGGACTCTCTGTTGCTTTTTACAGATCCAGACTAACACGGCTACCCCTCTGATACTTGACACCTGATAGATTTAGCTAACCTGTTATTAAAAACCTCCAATGATGGGGATTCCACAACATCCTAGTAACCTGTTCCAGTGCTTAACTATCCTTGTAATATCTAACCTAAGTCTCCCTTGCTGCAAATTAAGCCATTTACTTCTTGTCCTACCCTCTGTGGACATGGAGAGCAATTGATTACCATCCTCTTTATAACAAACTTTTACATATTTGAAGATTATTATAATTTTTCTTCTCTAGAATAAACATGCCTAGTTATTTCAACCTTTCCTCATAGGTCATGTTTTCTAAGCTTCTTATCTTATCAAAAAAATTGACACACTCTCCAGTTTCTCAACATCTTTCTTAGTGTGATGCCCAAAACTGGACACAGTACTCCACGTGAGGCCTCACCAATGCCAAGTAGAGTGGAACAATTACCTCCCATGTCTTAATACGACATTCCTGTTAATAAGTCCCAGAATGACATTTGCATTATTCTCAACAGCATCATCACTGCTGACTCATATTCATTATAACTCCCAGCTTCTTTTCTGCAGTACTGTTGCCTAGTCAGTTATTGTTCTTCAAGGAATGTCCCTGTGGGTGCTCCACTTTAGGTGTCTGTGCGCCCTGTGCCTAAAATCAGAGACACCATCATGGTCTTGTGCCACTCGAGGCAGTTACATAGCACTGTGCGACCAACTGTCCCTCAGTTCCTTCTTTACTGCCTTTGGCTTGAGTTGGAACAACTTAGCAGCACCTCATTTACCCTTAGAAAACATAGCTTATAGTAGTTAGTTATCAGGGTTACTACCCTTACTTCTTTATTCTTTATCCAAAAAGAAATTATTCTCCTCTATAATAGATCTCATAACCTTGTGTTTAGCAGGCCAGTGTTCAAACCACTGAGCTATCCCTATCCCCTTAGAGTAGGAAGATAAGTTACAATCCTTCCAAGTTACTACTCCCTTTTAGCAAAAACTGTCTCTCTCCAGCATGCCTGGATCACCCGGCTTTAAACACTGTCTGACTTGCAGACTATCAATTCTGATCTCGGATGGACACACACACTGCATCCACTGTCTCGGTGAGACTCGCATTCCCCAAAAGTGCCCACGCTGCTGAAACATTACGGCTAGAACAAGGAAGGTGAGAGACCTCCAGTTAAAACTTTTGATGATGAAGAAATGCTTGAGACCCGCCTCAGACCCCGAGTCAAGGACCCCTCTGGGCCAATGGTCACCATTAGCAGCCTTTGACAGAGGTCCTGTCTCAACAGCCTCCATAAAAGAGCGTGTACCTAAAAAAGCCACACACAAAACAGAATCAGTCTTTGCTTCGCTGGGAATCCACTAAGAAAAAGCAATCGCCTCCTAACAAGTACTCCTCAGTGCCATTGGCACTGAGTACATCGGACTCTGAGGCACCAGGTCCCTCTGGCACTGTGAGCACTCAGAGAGCAAAAGACCCGAAGTGGGCAAGCTCTGTGTCTCAGAGGGCAAACTTATGCCCTCGGCACCAGTATACATGGAGCTGAAGAGGCGCTCAGCACTGAGCAGCAAAATGGTGCCACCTGCGGTACCTACCCAACACGGCACAAGACCTGCAGCATCGACTTTTGTAGATCATACGCCTGCACTGCCAGCAATGCCAACTCTGGCACCGACGCTCCCGGTGCCACATCAGTTCTTGCAACATACAGACCTGATGGTCTTCTCAACCCCGGAATCTCCACTCCTCGGTACTGGTGGTACTCCAACTTGATTGGTACTGAGCCGACTGACTACTTCACTGTGGTCAGCTCCCACTCTTTCCAGTGACGATGACAATGAGGATGAAAGAGTGATTTAAAAACACCTCATCGCTCCTCACCCAACCTGGACCATCACACTGGCTGGAATACCCCCTACTGCAGATGCACATACCTGGTTTGGGGACCTATGGGCTCTAGCAGCCATGCCATTCCAACCTAACTAGCTATACTGGGATCCGTGGGCATTATACAGGGCTCAACATTGGAGGGCCCCTAGCCCATCAAGATCAAGAGCGCCACAATCACCATCACCACCTCATAGAATCATAGAATATAAGGGTTGGAAGGGACCTCAGGATGTCATCTAGTCCAACCCCCTGCTCAAAGCATTACCAATTCCCAACTAAATCATCCCAGCCAGGGCTTTGTCAAGCCAGGCCTTAAAAACCTCCAAGGAAGGAGATTCCACCACCTCCCTAGGTAACGCATTCCAGTGCTTCACCACCCTCCTAGTGAAATAGTGTTTCCTAATATCCAACCTAGACCTCCCCCACTGGAACTTGAGACCATTGCTCCTTGTTCTGTCATCTGCCACCACTGAGAACAGCCGAGCTCCATCCTCTTTGGAACCCCCCTTCAGGTAGTTGAAGGCTGCTATCAAATCCCCCCTCATTCTTCTCTTCTGGAGACTAAACAATCCCAGTTCCCTCAGCCTCTCCTCATAAGTCATGTGCTCCAGACCCCTAATCATTTTTGTTGCCCTCCCCCACCGCCCTCAGAGACACAGGAAGAAATGACTGAGGAAACGGAAGGAAATCTCAGATCAGGAAGCCTCACCACCGCCTAACTTGTCATCTTTGTCACCAGACAAAACGATAATGCCCCCACCTCCCACCACAGGGGATGACTTCAAGTAGTTCCAGGAACTCTTTAAAAGGGTGTTAGAGTCACTGGACGTATCCCTCGAAGAGGTGCTAGAGTCACAACATAAACTGTTAGACATACTCTAGACATCGACCTAAACAAAGATTGCGCTACTGATCAATGATGCTATTATGGAGCCTGCCAAAACCATCTGGCAGACACCCGCAACTGCAACACCATCGTGCAAAAGATAGGACAGAAAGTACTATATAGCATCTAAGAGAGCAGAATTTTTGTTTACGCACCCCACACCAAACTCCTTGGTAGTGGAGGCAGTAAATGAGAGGGGGAAACAGCACCACACCAGAGCAACCCCATGAGACAAAGACTAGAAGAGGCTAGACCTCTTCGGTCTCAAGACATATTCTTCTGCCACATTACAATTTCATATAGCAAATTACGAGGCTTTACTGGACAAATGTACTCTCAAAGTTTTCTCAAAAATGTCAGAATTTATTGACCATTTACCTGAGGATAAAAAAGAACAGTTCAAGGCTAATATCACCACAGGTCTCACTTGACTCTGCAGATACGGCTGCACAATCCATCGCAACATCTGTTGTCATGCGCCATGCATGTTGGCTACATCTTTTGGGATTTCCCAGGGAAGTCCAGTCGACTGTCGAGGATCTGCCTTCGAAGGCCCAAAATTATTTGTGGCTAAAACAGATGAGTCCCTCCATACCCTTAAGGGCAACCTTAAAATCTCTGGGCATCTACACACCTGCAAATAAAAAGAAATAGGGCAGGTATTATATCCAGATATTTCACTCACCACCGTACACACAACCTCACAGGCAGTATGACCAATGGCATAAACAAAGACAAACCAGATGTCGGCAAAACCAAAATCAACCCTTGACATCCCAGCAGTCCACCTTGAGACAACAATTTTGAAGGTGTGGTCGCGGGCACAAGACCACCATACTCTCTAACTCAGGAAACAGAAACTGTCTCCCATCCATTCAGAGATCATCACCATTTTACCAAGTCTGGAACACCATCACAACAGACGGGTTTTGGAAATTATCTAAAACAGTTATTCCATCCCCTTTCCCTCTATCCCCCCTACCCACCCTCTTTCCCTATCCCTCTTCAATAAGCGCCACACAGAGCACGATAACACTTCACAAACTTAGGGCTACAAATAAATAGTCAGAAGTCCACACTGACCCCCGTCCAGATACTAGGATTTATTGGAGCTTGCTTCATCTGTGCAACAGCGACGCTACCTCAACCACTCTTTATCAGACTCGTCAACTTAATTTCAACAGTGACAGACAGTCCACAAGTATTGGCCAGGACGTGTCTCCAACTATTAGGCTATATGGCAGCACCGACGTTTGTTGTCGAACATGCCAGACTTCACATGAGATGCCTGCAGACCTGGCTTCGAACAGTGTACACTCCAAACAGACTCAGCCTAAGCAGATGGCTCACAATGCTGAGGAAGGTAAAAGACTCACTCAAATGGTGGACACAATCAAGAAACGTCTGCACAGGGGCCCCATTTCTACAAAGGACCCCAACAATGATAATCACCACAGATGCCTCTCTAATAGGCTGGGGAGCACATTTACTTAACAACACAGTCCAAGGCTGATGGTCCCCTTCAGAATTCAACATGCACATAAACTTGCTGGAGCTAATGGCAGTCAGCCACACATACAGTCACTCCCTACCTCTAATAAAAAACAAAGCCATCAGGATCCCCCCGGATAGTGTAGCGTGCATGTCTTACATAAACTGCCAAAGTGGTGCACGATCACAATCCGTATGCACAGAAGTGATATGGCTCTGGAATTGGTGCATCAGCAACAACATCCACATGTTGGCATCCTACCTGCTGGGATGCCAAAACTCAACAGCCTTAAGCCGAGATTTTGCACAGAGCCACGAATGGGAGATAGATCCCAGTGCTCTATATACAGTATGCAAACTATGGGGATTCCCTATCCTAGACCTCTTTGCAACAGCACAGAATACCACGTGACCATGATATTGCTCCAGAGCAGGATTGCGAGCCCTCTCCCTAGGTGATGCTCTCATATGGGATCATAGAATCATAGAAAATTAGGGTTGGAAGAGACCTCAGGAGGTCATCTAGTCCAACCCCCTGCTCAAAGCATGCACCATTAATGTATGCATTTCCTCCGACCCCACTCTTAACCCGTGTCGTACACGAGTTCCAGAAAGACAAATCCAAAGTAATCGTCATAACGCCAACATGACCCAGGCAAACACGATTCCCATACCTTCTGAGGATGGTGATGCACCCACCTCAAACCCTTCCCCTAATACCTCCTCACCTCTCACAAGATACGAGACACGTCCACCATCCCAACCTCGCAGTTCTCCACCTAAAGGCCTGGCTGCTCCGTGGCTAAGAGGGGTCGAGATTGCCTGTTTGGAGGAAGTAAAAAGACATATTACTGAACAGCCGTAGAACGAGTAGAAGAAACACATATCCATAAGTGGAAATGGTTCAACACTTGGTGCCAAGATACACAGATTTTTGCCTATATTTTGCCCGTTACCAAGAGTCCTGGGTTACATATTAGAACTTAAAAAATTTGGGCTGTCCATAAGCTCTATCAAGGTATACTTGGCGGCTATTACAGCCTTCCACAAGAAAGTGGATGGAGTCACCATATTTGTTCACCCAACCACTAAACGCTGAGAGGCATTGAGAACACTTACAGCACAAGAAACCTGCCATCCATGTGAGACCTCAACCTAGTCTTTCGCTGACTCTTGGGAAAGCTATTTGAGCTCCTCATTACCTGCTCATTACTCCACCTATCTATGAAGGTGGCCTTCCTCATCGCCATCACATCCGCCAGCCAGGCGGGAGAACTAGGTGCCCTAATAGCATATCCCCCTTATACAATGTTCTTTAAAGTTACTTTAAGACCACACCCCAAGTTCCTACTCAAAGTCACTTCCCCCTTCATTTGAACCAGCACATTTACTTACCTGTATTTTTCAAAAATACATATGCAGGCAAAAGGGAGGCATCACTTCACACATTGGACATTGGCAGAACTTTGACTTTCTACATTGAAAGAACAAAAACATTTAGGAAATCATGAGACTATTTGCCTCCATAACAGAATGCTCAATAGCCCAAACAATCTCAAAACAGAGACTGTCCAAATGGATATTGGGATGCATCTACCTTTGTTACCAAAAGAGTCACCTACAAGCCCCAGTGGGAGTACTCTCTACCAGAGCACAGGCAGCATCTGTGGCTTTTCTCAACAACATACCCATTACTGACATTTGCAGAGCAGCAACCTGAGCATCAGCCCGCACATTCATGAAACACTATGCTATAGAGCAACAATCAGCATCAGATGCTCGCTTTGGGCTTGCTGTGTTATCCACCATCCATAACACAACTCTGAAGCCTCTCCCTTCCACAGAGAGAGACTGCCCAACAGGCACCTAAAGTGGAGCACTCACAGGGACACTCCTCAAAGAAGAAGAAGAGGGTTACTCACCTTGTGCAGTAACTGGGGTTCTTCAAGATGGTTGTCCCTGTGGGTGCTCCACTACCCTCCCTCATCCCCCTCTACTTTGGAGTTTTCACACTGATTCTCTGCGGTAGAAAAGGAACCAAGGGACGTTTGGTTGCGCAATGCTATTTAACTGCCTCAAGTGGCGTGAGACCGTAACGGCGCATGCACAACCCAACAAGGCAGGTGCAGGGCACACAGACACCTAAAGTGGAGCACCCAATGGGACAACCATCTCAAAGAACCTCCGTTACTGTACAAGGAGAGTAACCTTCTCTTCCCCCATTTTGCAGTCGTGCATTTGATTTTTTTTCCTTCCTGCGCCTAGTAGTTTGTAATTATCTTTATTGAATTTCATCTTCTTATTACTGATTTCAGACCAATTCTCCGATTAAGATTGGATTAGATTGAGTTCTAATCCTGTTCTCCAAAATGTTTGCAACCCCTGTCAGTTTGATGTCATCCGCAAATTTTGTAAATGTATTCTCTACTTCATCATCCAAGTTGTTAATGAAAATATTGAATAGTACAAGACTCAGGAGAGAACAATGTGGGACCCCACTCACTTGATAGGTATTCCTCGTTTGACTGGGGACCATTGTCAAGTACTCTTTGAGTATAGTTTTTCAATCAGTTGTCCACTCACTTTATACTAATTTCATGAAGACCACATTTTCATAGTTTTCTTATGAATATAGAATCATATAACTGGAAGGGACCTCAATAGGTCATCTAGTCCAGTCCCCTGCACTCAAGGCAGGACTAAGTATTATCTAGACCATCCCTGACTGGTGTTTCTCCAACCTGCTCTTAAAAATCCCCTATGATGGAGATTCCACAACCTCCCTAGGCAATTTATTCCAGTTCTTAACCACTCTGACAGGAAGTTTTTCCTAATGTCCAACCTAAATCACCCTTGCTGCAATTTAAGCCCATTGCTGCTTGTCCTATCCTCAGAAGTTAAGGAGAAATATTTTTCTCCCTCCTCCTTGTAACAACCTTTTATGTACTTGAAAACTGTTATGTCCTGTCTCAGTCTTCTTTTCTCCAGACTAAACAAACCCATTTTTTTTCAGTCTTACCTCATAGGCCATGTCTTCTAGACCTGTAATCATTTTTGTTGCTCTTAAAAAAAAATTAATGGAGATATCCCATCTCCTAGAACTGGAAGGGACCTTGAAAGGTCATTGAGTCCAGCCCCCTGCCTTCACTAGCAGGACCAAGTACTGATTTTGCCCCAGATCCCTAAGTGGCCCCCTCAAGGATTAAACTCACAACCCTGGGTTTAGCAGGCCAATGCTCAAACCACTGAGCTATCCCTCCCCCCAAAATCTTCTCTGGATTTTCTCCAATTTGTCCACATCTTTCCTGAAATGTGGCGCCCAGAACTGGACAATACTCTGATTGAGGCCTCTAATCAGTGTGGAGTAGAGCGGAAGAATTACATCTCGTGTCTCGCTTACAATACTCCTGCTAATACATCCCAGAAGGATTTTATTTATGTATTTATTTATTTTATTTGCAAGAGTGTTATGCTGTTGATTCATATTTAGCATGCGATCCAATATGATCCTCAGATCCCTTTCTGCAGTACTCCTTCCTAGGCAGTCATTTCCCATTTTGTATGTGTGCAACTGATTGTTCCTTCCAAAGTGGAGTACTTTGCATTTGTCCTTATTGAATTTCATCCTATTTACTTCAGACTATTTCTCCAGTTTGTCCAGATCATTTTGAATGTTAATCCTGTCCTCCAAAGCACTTGCAACTTCTTCCACCTTGGTATAGTCTGCAGACTTTATAAGTGTACTCTCTATGCCATTATCTAAATCATTGATGAAGATATTGAACAGAACCGGACCCAGAACTGATCCCTGTGGGACCTCACTTGTTATGTCCTTCCAGCATGACTGTAAACCACTGATAACTATTCTCTGTTATGCACCCACCTTATAGTAGCTCCATCTAGGTTGTATTTCACTAGTTTGTTTATGAGAAGGTCATGCAAGACCATATCAAAAGCCTTCCTAAGGTCAAGTTATACCACTTCTACCACTTCTCCCCTATCCACAAGGCTTGTTACCCTGTCAAAGAAAGCTATCCAGTTGGTTTGACACAATTTATTCTTGACAAATCTATGCTGATTGTTATTTATCACCTTATTATCTTCTAGGTGTTTGCAAATTGATTGCGTAATTATTTGCTCCATTATCTTTCAAGGTACAGAAGTTAAGCTGACTGGTCTATAATTCCCTGGGTTGCCCTTTTCCAGTCTTCTGGAATCTCGCCCTTCTTCCATGACTTTTCAAAGACAATTGCTAATGGCTCAAATATCTCTTTAGTCAGCTCCTTAAGTATTCTAGGATACATTTCATCAGGTGCTGGTAATTTGAAGACATCTAACTTGTCTAAGTAATTTTTGACTTGTTCTTTACCTATTTTAGAGTCTGATCCTACCTCATTTTCATTGGCATTCACTATGTTAGACGTCCAGTCGCCACCAACCTTCTTGGTGAAAACCGAAACAAAAGTTATTAAGCACCTCTGCCATTTCCACATTTTCTGTTGTTGTCTTTCCCCCCTCATTGAGTAATGGGCCTACTCTGTCCTTGGTCTTCCCCTTGCTTCTAAGATATTTGTAGAATGTTTTCTTGTTTCCTTTGATGTCTCTAGCTAATTTGATCTTCTTCTGTGCCTTGGCTTTTCTAATTTTGTTCCTACATCTTGTGTTATTTGTTTATATTCATCCTTTGTAATTTGACCAAATTTCCACTTTTTGTAGGACTCAAGAAAGCGTTTCAGGTCATTGACGATCTCCTGGTTAAGTCAAGGTGGTCTCTTGCCATACTTCCTAACTTTCCTACGTAGTGGGATAGTTTGCTCTTGTGCCCTTAATAATGTGTCTTTGAAAAACTGCCAACTGTCTTCAATTGTTTTTCCGCTTAGATTTGCTTCTCCCACCAACATAGCACTGTGCACATGAGCGCTTCTGCTGTCAAAACTTATGTTGCTTAGGGCTGGGTTTTTTTTCATAAGTGCTAGTGTAGACATGGCCTTGGAAAACGTTGTGGCAGCGCTCCTCTGCCTCGGTGAGTTCTGTGCTTCCACTTAGTGGTGGGCCAGTGTATTCCTCTCTACCTCAGAATTTCCCCATGTCCCTGGGCTTGCTGTCCATGCTTGCCTGAGCAGGGTTCCTCCTGGCCTCCCTGACGGGGAAGTGGGAGGGAAGCCTCTTGGTCTCTGGTAGCCCCTCCGGGCGTCGTGGCAACAAACCAGGTCCCCAGTTCAGTCTCTCCCCTCCGGCGAGGTCTCTTCCCTCAGACCTCCGGGGTGCAGAAGGGCTGTTCATCGTGTTGGGTAGGGTTTCCCCTGCCCTTCGCCTCTGTACCTGTGGGGTTTTCCCTCCTGGTGCTTGTCAGCATCTGCACCACCCAGCTCTCCAGTAGCACACTTTCCTATCACGCACGCCTATCTGCCTGCAGGGGAGGCTTTTAACAGGTTCTGGCAGGCCCTTGATTGGCCTCTGGTGTCCTAATTAACCTAGAGTAACCTCTGTTCAGTTACCAAGGGAAAAAGGGACTCAGAGCACTGACATCATGCGTGCCAAGTGGCACCGGCTGGTGGATGCAGAGCCTGACACCCTGGACATGTTTGAACAGGTCAGCCTCATGACCCTGAACAGTTTGCAGAAATGCGTCTTCAGCTACAACAGCAACTGCCAGGAGACGCCCAGTCACTACATCGTGGCCAACTTGGAGCTCAGTTCCCTGGTGGTGCACCTGCTCCTGCGCTATGACTTCCTGTAGCACTCTCCCGTGGCCGTCTGGCCTGACCCTTTCACAACATGCTTTATAGTGATAAACTCAAGGGTAAGAGGTGACAGTTTATTTACATTGGGAACAAATATTTGATAATGAACTCATCAATTTAGCAAAGATGCACTGAGATCCATTGGTTGGAAGTTGAAGCTAGACAAATTCAGACTGGAAATAAGGTGTACATTTTAACAGTGAGAGTAATTAGCTATTAGAACAACTTACTAAGGACTGTGCTGGGTTCTTTGCTTCTGGCAATTTTTAAATCAAGATTGGCCAGTTCACCAGCACTGATGCTGTTCTGAGCTGCTTTTAGCAGGACTTGTCTAGTAAGTGATGGTTCACTCCATAAGCCCTGCCTGCCTGCTGGATGTGACCACCTTCTCCAGATGCCATAGTGAAGAGCACCTTAGGAATTTCTGTAAATAATTTACAAAACTTTGCCTGTCTATTCAGCATCAGTTACAGGATTTGTCATTCTGCTGTTTTCCTTTGATTAAAGCTGACAGAGCTGAAGAATCTGAAGCAGCAGTACCTGCAGATTGGCATGGAAACAGCTGAGATCTCTCACTTAAAGGCTCGACTGCAGGAGTATCAGCAAGATGCTGATAAACAGCATTGTCTCCAAGAACAATTGAGGCAGGACAGCATTTCCTGCCAACAGGAGCTCCACCAGCTCAGGTGAGAACAGCCCTTCTGCATACTGGTCTAGGGGGGGCAAAAAAATCTCCTTAACACAAGATTTAGGGGGTCCCATTGGGAATAGAGCGGATGGCTGGAGGATGAGGTCAGGTGGTTATATGAAACTCTCATTCTGGAATAAGCCAATGGCTCTTCTAATTTTGTTTCTTGCCTCCAGCGGTGGCTAGTATTGCATATTGCAGAGGAATGTATAACTACCCCCATCCAATATTATACCTAATTTATGCAGTACTAGAACGAGGGAGCAAATTTCTCCCTCCCCACCTGGTGACCAGCTTCTTCTCTGAGGCCCCTTAGATGTTAACCTAATTTGTGTTACTGCAGAAGCCATCCTTACTTATGAGTGAGCTATTCTTTATTTTATTAGTTTGATGCTCAACCCATGCTGCTGTCACCCTTAACAAATGCAGTCCATAAATATTCATACAGCAGTCTGTCCTTCCCCACAGAGCTAAAATTAACCAGCCAGTGAGAAGACTAAGTGATTTACCTTTCATCCCTGCCTTGCAGACTGACACAAGTTGTTTATCACAGTCTAGTCCAAACTGTCTGAAGACAAAGGAAAACATATTGTCCAGGGGTACTGTAAGTGTGTAGCAGTGAACATGCTGCAGCCCCCAAGCCAACTGCAAAATGGCTTCCTGAACCCTGCTCTAAGTCCTCAACTGTGTGAGTTGGGTATCTCTGTCTCTAAGCAGCAGTGTCTTGTTGCAAAGAAACTCTCCTGGCATAGGTTAACTGCGGGGAGTAATGACTGTTCCCCTGCTAGACCTGTGCTGGGCTTCCTGAGTACTGCAGGTGACTACGCAGGACATACTGTCGGAAGTGCCCTCTATAATGTCGACTATATGTTGCTTTGCAGACAAGAGAAGACAACATGGGAGATGCAAAACAAGAGGGCAAAAGAGCAGTACTTGATGGCCTTGGCAGACAAAGACCAGCAGCTAAGTCACTTGCAAAGGATTGTGCAAGATTGTGTGAAGTCACCCCTGTCCAAGTCGCAGGTCATAGAGGAACAATACCAAAGGCAGGTGAGCAAGGATGGAGTTCCCTTCATATTATAGGGAAATTGGAAGCTTGGAATTCAGTCAGGGAGGAGCCAGAGTGGAGGAGTGGGGTCACAGCATCTGAAAGCAGGTGGGTCAAATGTATTAGAGTGGAAAACACAAGTTTTTCTTTGAGCGTCCTCTGTATGTTTCCATTTGTGGGATGCACCAACTGTGCAGTGGGGATAGGTGTAAACGTCTAGAAAGCAGTGCTTGTTGGAGCATCCTTGTGTGTCCCCTTTCCCCGCCCTTGCGGCTCAGAATGCTCAAAGAGTTAGAATAGAAACAGGGCCAACGTGCGTCATATATTTCATTTACTTCCGATCGCAATAGCAAGCTGATGTGGAACCTCACTCAGCTTTCTTGATCTGGGCTTTTGGAACTTTGTTCCCAGGGCTTTTTTATTCTTAGTCTTTTGTTTGTTTTAGTCAATTCTAGTTTTCTCTAGTTTATTTGCTCCAAATTCTGATTTTTAAGTACATTTTGGCGCCTGTGTGGCTCTTTGTGCTCTGTCATGAGTCCTTGGGTCTGATATAGCGGATCAGACCTCCAAGAGACTTGCACCTCTTGTTCCCACTGTTCTCCACATGGGCATCTGAAGTGGGAATATGTTAAGCTTTCCCCATAGAAGGGCACTTCTCTGCTGCATGTGCAGGACCTTAATAGCATGGGCTAGGAAAGAGCTCCAGAACTAGCTGCAGGCAATGTTCCTGCAAGGGGGTCTTGCAGCCAAAAATCCCCGAACAGAGTCTCTGAGCATGGAGCATTCCAGGAGACTTGCGTCAGGCACTGATCCCCTGCAGGAGAGGCAAAAGGACCACACTTGATTCATAAAGCAGTGACCTACTTAGCTGGAGCTGAGCCTAAGGATCCACCTGGCTCAGATCCAAAGAAGCCAGCTTCAGCCCGTCTCAGCTCACTTCTCTTTTACCCAGAACGGGAGTTACCGCCACCTTTGGTAGCATCTCAGAGACTGTCAAAGGGGTTTTGCTTTTGAAAACTCTCTCCTGCTAAAGGGAAAGAGAACAAAAAATGTTAAAATGAAAGCCTTACTTAATACTTTACATTTCAAAGGCTTTAATTGTTTTCCCTTCTTTTCTGTATCTTTATTACAAGATTAAAGCACTGTTTAATGGTATGCTTGTCATGATACTAAGCTGGCTGAGTTTCTGCATGAGAAATCCAGAACCTCATTTCCAGTTGTTTAATGTTGGACAGTGACTGGGTTATGGTAACACCTTTTAGTCCATATATTCCATCAAAATTAGTTTAAGATCTATTATTTTGTGTTAGATGTAACCAATTGTCTCAAGTACTTCTACCTACTTGCTATTACTTGAAGCTCTTTTCTTGGCTAAATAAACTTGTTTTTACTGTAAACAAATCTAAGAGCTGTAAATTAAGCAGAGCAGTGATCCTGACGTGTACCTGGTAAACTGAGGTGTACTATTCCTTTGGGAATAGTGTATCTGTGATACTGAGAGTGTCCAGTGGACCAGGGGCTGGGTACTACAGGAAGATGTTTGGAGGGCTCGAGGTTGGAGTGTGCCTATTGCTAACCTGCAGAAGGATAGCAAAGCCTGCATAGGCTGAGAAGGGAATGCTTGCATTGCCCATAGCTGGTGGAGTCATAGATTCATAGATAAGGCTGAGATTTTGTCTCCGGTATTTTTAGTAAAAGTCATAGACAGGTCACAGGTAGTGAAGAAAAATTCATGGAAGCCTGTGACCTGCCTGTGACTTTTACTAAAAATATCCATGACAAATTGAGAAGCTCAGCTGCAGGAGCGGCTGGGAGTGCCGGGGGGTCCCCGCCAGCTCCGGGAGTCTCCCGCTGCCTGGCAGGGGTACCCTGCAGCTCCCAGGCATCTCAGGCAGAAGTAAAAAAAATCATAGCCTTATTCATAGATTCTAAGGCCAGAAGGAGATCATTATGGTCATCTAGTATAAGCTCCTGTATATCACAGGCCATAGAACTTCACCAAAATAATTCCTAAAGTATATCTTTTAGAAAAACATCCAATCTTGCTATAAAAATTGTCAGTGATGGAAAATCCACCACAATCTTTGGTAAACTGTTCCAATGGTTAATTACTTATTCATTAAAAATGTATGCCTTATTTCTGGTCTGAATTTGTGTAGCTTCAAATTCCAGCCACTGGGTCATGTTAGACCTTTCTCTGCCATATTGACGAGCCCATTATTCAATATTTGTTCCCCATGTAAGTACTTATAGACTGTGATCAAGTCATCCCTTCATTTTCTCTTTTCTAAGCTAAATAGATAGATTCAAGGAGCTCAATCAGTATAAGGCATGTTTTCTAATCCTTTTATCATTCTTGTGACTCTTCTTTGAACCCTCTCCAACTGATAAACATCCTTCTTGAACTGTGGATGTCAGAGCTGGACACATTCCAGTAGTGGTCGCACCAGCGCTAAATATAGAGGTAAAAAATAACCTCTTTACTCCTACTTGAGATTCCCCTGGTTATGCATTAGCCCTTTTGACCTTTTGGTCACAACGTAGAATCATAGGACTGGAAGGGACCTCAAGAGGTCATCTAGTCCAGCCTCCTGCACTCGTGGAATGACTAAGTATTATTTAGACCATCCCTGACAGGTGTTTGGAGATTTTTAAGAGCAGGTTAGACAATGATGGTGATTCTACAACCTCCCTGGGCAATTTATTCCAGTGTTTAACCACCCTGACAGGAAGTTTTTCCTAATGTCCAGACTAAACCTCCCTTGCTGCAATTTAAGACCATTGCTTCTAGTCCTATACTCAGAGGTTAAGAAGAACAATTCTTCCCCTCCTCCTTGTAACACCTTTTATGTACTTGAAAACTGCTATCATGTCCCCTCTCAGTCTTCTCTTTTCCAGACTAAACAAACCCAATTTTTTCAATCTTCCCTCATAGGTCATGTTTTCTAGACCTTTAATCATTTTTGTCGCTCTTTTCTGTACTTTCTCCAATTTGTCCACATCTTTCCTGAAATGTGGCACCAGCTGGACACAATACTCCATCTGAGGCCTAATTAGCGTGGAGTAGAGTGGAAGAATTATTTCTCATGTCTGTCTTACAATACTCCTGCTAATACATCCCCGAATGATGTTCACTTCTTTTGCAACAGTGCTGACCTGTTGACTTATATTTAGCTTGTGATCTACTATGACCCCCAGATCCTCTTCCGCAGTACTTCTTCCTAGGCAGTCATTTCCCATTTGTAAGTGTGCAACTTATTGCTCCTTCCTTAGTGGAGTACTTTGCATTTATCCTTATTGAATTTCATCCTGTTTACTTTGAACCATTTCTCCAGTTTGTCCAGATCATTTTGAATTTTAATCCTATCCTCCAAAGCACTTGCAACCCCTCCCAGCTTGGTATTGTCCACAAACGTTAAGTGTACTCTCTATGCCATTATCTAAATCATTGAAGATATTGAACAGACCTGGACCCAGAACTGATCCCTGTGGGACCCCACTCATTATGCCCTTTCAGCATGACAGTGAACCACTGATGATTACTCTTTGGGAATGGTTTTCCAACCAGTTATGCACCCACCTTATAGCAGCTCCATCTAGGTTGCATTTCCCTAGTTTGTTTATGAGAAGGTCATGCGAGACCATATCAGAAGCTTTACTAAAGTTAAGATATACCACATCTACCTCTTCCCCCCCATCCACAAGCCTTGTTACCGTGTGAAAGAAAGCTATCAGGTTGGTTTGACATGATTTGTTCTTTACAAATACATGCTGACTGTTACTTATCACCTTATTATCTTCTAGATGTTTGCAAATTGATTGCTTAATTATGTGTTCCATAATCTTTCAAGGTACTGAAGTTAAGATGACTGGGGTCTGTAATTCCCCAGGTTGTCCTTATTTCCCTTTTTATAGATTGGCACTATATTTTCCCCTTTCCAGTCTTCTGGAATCTCTCCCGTCTTCCATGACTTTTCAAAGATAATCGCTAATGGCTCAGATATCTCCCCAGTCAGCTCCTTGAGTATTCTAGGTTGCATTTCCTCAGGCCCTGGTGATTTGGAGACATCTAACTTGTCTACGTAATTTTTAACTTGTTCTTTCCCTATTTTAGTCTCTGATCCTACCTCATTTTCACTGGCATTCACTATGTTAGACGTCCAATCACCACCAACCTTCTTGGTGAAAACTGAAACCAAGAAGTCATTAAGCACCTCTGCCATTTCCACATCTTCTGTTATTGTTCCCCCCCCCCCCCAATTGAATAACAGTCCTATCCTGTCCTTGGTCTTCCTCTTGCTTCTAATATATTGGTTGAATGTTTTCTTGTTACCCTTTTGTGTTCAGCTAGTTTGATCTCGTTTTGTGCCTTAGTCTTTCTAATTTTGTCCCTACATACTTGTGTTATTTGTTTATATTCATCCTTTTGTAATTTGACTTAGTTTCCACTTTTTGTAAGTATCTTTTTTGATTTTTAGATAATTGAAGTTCTCCTGGTTAAGCCAGGGTGGTGTCTTGCCATATTTCCTGTCTTTGCTCTTGTGCCCTTAATAATGTTTCTTTGAAAAACTGCCAGCTGTCTTCAGTTGTTTTTCCCCTTAGACTTGCTTCCCATGGGATCTTACCTACTAACTCCATGAGTTTGCTAAAGTCTGCCTTCTTAAAATCCATTGTCTTTATTTTGCTGTTCTCCCTCCTACCATTCCTTAGAATCATGAACGCTACCATTTCATGATCACTTTCACCCAAGCTGCCTTTCACTTTCAATAAGGTAAGATAGTGTGAGAAAAGTGCAAAGTAAAAAATATGTATATTCACACACACACACACACACCACATTCAAACCTCGCTCCCAACCTCTTTCCCCCCCAAAAAAATGATTAAAGAAAGACAAAAAACTCATTTTGCTGGTAGATCAGATTGTCTTTATGAACTACTTTACAAAAATTACTCTACAAAGTAAGGGCCCGACCCAGCAGACATGTATGCCTGTGGCTGACTTTACTCATATGAGTTGTTCAGTTGATGTCACATGAACAAGTTCACTCATGTAGTTCTAATGTTTGCAGTACAAGACTCTAAGGCAATAAACATGTTTAAGACTATTAAAGAGAACAAAAACTAAAACAAGCAGGAAAAAAAATAGTGCCAGATGTGAGTTATATCAAACATCTTTCAACAGAAAGGTTTGCTCCTAAAGCCCTGAATATTTAAGCAATTTTGCAAGATTAAAAGGACTAAAACCCAAGAAGTTGGTACAGATGTTAACTAACGTAAGCACAGTTGCTTCAGGCAGGTATGTAAGGAGGTGGGGGTTCCTTCTCAGGCATCTTCACTGCCATTTCCTAAGTTGGCAGGACATACTGTGGAGGAGCTTCAAATGCAGGATACATGGCTATCTCGGGCAAGTTTCTGTTGCTGATGTATTTATAGCAGTTCCATACACAGTTAATTAGATAGGCCTTTAAGATGATAAATAAGGCAAAAAACACCAGGACAATGAACAAAATACAGCTTGAGTCAAGTGCGAGGAGGTCATCTTTGTAAGGGAAACCTGGTAACTCATCCAGATACTCTTTGATTCTTCACATGTAAGTAAGAGAACTGATGGCAATCAGGCAACTGAGGACAAAGTTAAAGAGCTGGTAACAGAAGAGTGGAATGAGCCAGCCCACTCGGTGAGCAATTGCTCCATACACCATCATTGCACTTATCGTGAACAGGAGGAGTGAGATGGCAAAGAGAACACAAGCGTTTTCAGCCATTCTCTCAGAACCATAGTAATTATCAATGACTTCATACTGTATGTCAACAGTTGGCACTGAATTAGGGTGGGTAACTTCCACAGTCAGCAAGATGCCCATCAACAAGTTCACCACCATGTACCATGTCCCCAGGATGATGGTCCTGGTATGGACATGGCAGCAGCCGCAGCAGCGGGTGCTGTAAAAACGGTCCCAGGCCCGGCTCCCCTTGAATGTCATAGCGGTGGCAACAGCGCCTTTTCCTCACACGGGCCGCTCGCTCGATGTCTCGGTCGACAGGCCCCTTCCCCCTCTCCAGCGGAGGAGAGGAACGCAGCCCTGCTGTCATATCACCGCCTCTCTGGCCAATCAACGATTGAATTCACTTTCAAATTCTTCGTCGAGTGATTGCTCATTTGCATTCCACAATAGGTGTGCGTGCTCGCCACATGCACCAGTGCCCGAAGTTTTTCCCCTATCAGTACCCGTAGGGGAGCACCCCCCGCGACTCCTGGAGTGGCGCCTCTATGGCACGGTATAAGGGGCACTGTGCGCTCCTCTCTCCCCCTCCACCCCCGCCAGTTCTTTCTTGCTGCCAGTGAAGGTGCATCGGAACTGCTCTGCTCCAGCTTTTCTGCAGCTTTCCTCTTGAACTATTGTTCGTTCATAGTTAGTTAGTAGTACCTGTAGTTGAAGTAGTTTAGATTAGTGTTAGTTTAGTTTAGTGTGCCCGGGTCGGGGCATGCCCCGTGTCCCGGGCTTTAAGTCTTGCGACACTTGCAGGCACCCGATGCTAGTGAGTGAATCGCACGCGGACTGTTTATGCTGTCTGGGGGAACCCATCTCAGTGTTTGCTGCAAGATTTGCAGATCTTTCAAGCCTCAGACCAAGAAGGAAAGGGACATTCAGCTCAGAGCCATTCTGATGGAGTCAGCGCTGACCCCGACATGCTGCTCCGAATCAGCACTGGGTATCACGGTGTCGGTATGCAGCGACCCTTCGTTGCCTTCCACCAGTCGGCACCGCTCCTGATCCGCAAGGCACGCCAAGAATGCTGAGGAGAGGTCTTCTCCGCCGAGACACCGGAGCAAGACTGGGAGAGTCTAGACCCATGTTGGGCAGTTCTCGGTCCCTGTCAGCCACCAGGCCTCTGACTCAGGTTGAGCGGAGTAGCCCAGCCCACTCAGCGCAGGCCTCCCCGGATGTCCGGGTGCCCTCCACGCCAGAGGCACTGCAAGCCGCCCGGGGTTCTGTCTCTGCCGGTACCAGGGGCACCGCTGCTGTTGGCTCCCTGGTCCAGAGGCAAGCCACCGCTTGGGTCGCCACCTGATAAGTACCCTTCCCGGTTGAGGGAATGTTCCCGACACCATTCGCCGCTCAGCGACCGCCCCATGCACAGTCCGCACCGGTCCCCGTCAACCCCCACCAGGTTGTCTGGCTGGGTTCCAACTGACAGGGGTTCCAGGCACTGTTCTGCCTCGAGGGACCGGATCCTGTCAAGACCCAGACAGAGGGCACCAGAGGTCCTCGTCTCTGAGAGGGTACCGTAGCCTGTTGCGATACAGGCGTTGACGCAGTTCCCGTTCTTTGTCTCGCTCCAGGACCGCGCCGCAGCACCGCCCCCGCAGTCCCAGGCATAGATTGCCAGCACCTTGCTGTGGCGGATTCGCCCACCAGAGCCAATTGCGGAGCAGCTGCTACCGGCGGTACTGCTCTTCCACGTTGGGATCACGGTCTTGTGGTCAGCACCGATCCCGATGCCACTGCTCCTCCTGATCCAGGGACAGCTGCAGGTCATACGCCAGCCTGTCCACCCTTCGTAATCGTCGGTCAATGGGACAGGCTAGTCAGTCTGAACAGCCCGCTTCGCCAGTGCCACAGCAGGTGCAGTGGCACCGGGCTCCTGGACCAGCACCGTGGTACCAGTGGGCCCTATGGCCCCCGACACAGCCCCCGGTGGGGGCTCGCTCGGTGGCTGGAGCCTCGGAAAGACCATCGGCCTCCCTTTCCCAGCCTCCCAGAAAGGGTTCGGTGGTACATGCATCTTCAGTTCCGCACCCGGAGGACGACCAAGTGGTGGGACCTCTGGTACCAGTGGATACACAGAGTACCGCACCCGCATCCTCATCCTCCTCGATGAGGCAATTACGACGCCTCCTCCCTCTGTTCCGCAGGAGGACTCTAAAGCCCACCAAGAACTATTGAAAAGGGTGGCATCAAGTCTTAACCTTCAGGCCAAGGAGGTGGAGGAAGCCTTCAGACTCCCTCTTCAACGTCCTATCACCCTCGGCACCGGGCAGGGTGGCCCTCCCACTCCACAAAGGGGTGGCAAAAATTTCAAACACCTTGTGGCAAGCCCAGGCTTCTTTGCCCCTCATCTCTAAGAGGGCAGAACGGAACTACTTTGTGCCCGCCAAGGGGCATGAATACCTGTACACCCACCCTGCTCCCAACTCCCTGGTGGTCGAGTCGGTCAACCACAGGGAGAGGCAGGGCCAGCCAGCCCCTACACCGAAAAATAAAGACTCAAGGAGGCTGGACTTATTTGGGAGAAAGGTTTATTAGTCCTCAAGTTTCCTGTTAAGGGTGGTGAACCATCAGGCTCTCCTGGGTCAGCATGAGTTCAATTTGTGGGGCTCTCTACCCAAATTCGAAGACTCCCTCCAGGAGTGTGACAAGGAGTGCAAAGCGCTGGTGGAGGAGGGTACAGCAGCTGCCAGGGCAACCCTGCAGGCAGTGTCAGATGCCGTGGATACAGCTGCAAGGTCTATGGCCTCCGCGGTGTCCATGAAGAGGGTGTCGTGGCTCCTGCTGTCTGGGCTGTCCAGCGAGGCACAGAACTCCTTGCAGGCCCTGTTTGCGGAACAGACGGACATGAAATTGCACGGCCTGAAAGATTCCCGCACAACACTTAAGATACTTGGCCTCTATGTCCCGGCTCCGGCCAGGATCAAGTTTAGGCCTCAGCAGGCTCCCACCCAGGCCACCCATTCTAAATATGAGCCCCCTTATAAAAAGTCTCGGGACTATAAAAAGCACCTGTAGAGACAGTCTGCCCCCCAGCCTGGGCCTTCCAAGGGCAAGCAGGGGGGAAAACGTCAGTTTTGACGGGACGCCTGGGGGCAACTTCCCAGTTCATACCAGGGATCCACCTGCAATAAAGCTGCTCTTCTCCTGCCGGTTGTGTGCTTTTCTCCCAGAGTGGTCGTGGCTGACCTTGGACTGTTACGTCCTCAACACCATCTCCCGGGGCTATACCCTCCAGTCTACCTCTACCCCGCCCAACCACCTTCTGTCCCAGTCCATCCTGGGGGACCCCTCTCACGAGGCCCTGCTCGAGCAGGAGGGGGGCGGCTCATTGGCCTAGGAGTGGTGGAAGTGGTGCCAGCGAAGTTCAGACGCAAGGGGTACTACTCCCGCTATTTCCTTATCCCGAAGGCCAAAGGGGGGCTCAGGCCCATCCTGGAACTGCGAGGCCTGAACCAGCACATGGTAAAGCTCAAGTTTCGCATGGTCTCTCTGGCCTCCATCATCCCCCCCTGGATCCTGGGGACAGGTACACCTTCCTCAATCTGCAGGACGTGTACTTCCACATCCATATATTCGAGGGGCACAGACGTTTCCTCCATTTCACAGTTGAACAGGAGCACTACCAATTTACAGTCTTCCCGTTTGGCCTGTCCACTGCTCCCAGGGTATTCACAAAGTGCATGTCTTTGGTGGCGGCCTACCTCAGATGTTGTGGGGTCCAGATCTTCCCCTATCTGGACGACTGGCTGGTCAGGGGCAGCTCCAGGTCGCAGGTGCAGGATCACATGGTGCTTCTTCTGTCCACATGCGCCACCCTGGGCCTGTTGGTAAACTACGCCAAGTCGACTTTAGTTCTGGTGCAGCGCATAGAGTTTATCAGGGCAGTCCTGGACATGACACCATCCAGGGCCTCCCTCCAACTAGACAGGTTCGAGACCCTAAGAGGGCTCATCGATACCGTCACAAGGTTCCCTGTGACCACAGCCAGAGCATGCCTCCAGCTCCTGGGTCACATGTCGGCATGCACATATGTGGTTTGCCACGTCAGGCTGAGGATGAGGCCCCTCCAGCTCTGGTTGGCCTCAGTGTTCTCCCAGTTCAGAGACAGGATGGACAAGGTCTTCACTGTGCCTAAACCAGTGATCGCCTCCCTACAATGGTGGTCCTCCCTGGGGAACATGCTCCACGGAGTCCCGTTCAGGGGCAGGCCCCCATCGGTGGAGCTGGTGTCTGACATAGTCGGGTGGGGAGCCCATGCGGGGAACCTTCAGATCCAAGGTCTGTGGTCTGCGCCGGACCTTGCCCTGCATAGAAACATCAAGGTGCTCAGGGCGGTCCGTCTGGCATGTGTAGCTTTCCGCTCGCAACTGGAGGGCAGAGTGGTCAGGGTTCTCACAGACAACACGGCCTCGATGTTTTACATCAACAGGCAAGGCGGGGCCTGCTCCTCAGCCTTCTGCCAGGAAGCCCTCAGCCTGTGGGACTTCTGCATAGCCTACGATATCTGCCTGGAGGCCCACCACTTAACCGGGCACCCGGAATTTCCGGGCGGATCGCCTGAGCCAAGACTTCTCCTCTCAGCACGAGTGGTCACTACACCCAGAGGTGGTGCACAGGATTTTCCAAACTCCCCAGGTGAACCTGTTCATGACACGGCAGAACCACCAGTGTCCCCGCTTCTGCTCTGGGAGGGGTTGGGCATGGGCACCATCTCCGATAACTTCCTCCTATCCTGGTCAGGCCGGCTTCGCTATGCCTTCTCCCCGATCCTGCTGATCGGCAAGGTCTTGGAGAAGATATAAATGGACAGGACCTGGGTCCTCCTGATCACCCCGGCGTGGCTCAGGCAACATTGGTACGGGACTCTCACGAGCCTGGCAGTCGCCAGGCCGTGGCCATTGCCGCCCTGCCCGGACGTGCTCTCCCAGGACCAGGGCTGCCTCCTCCACCCCAACCTAGTGGAACTCCACCTCACGGTGTGGCTGCTCAGTGGTTACGCTGGGAGAAAAGGATGTGCTTGGAAGGGGTTCAGTGCGTCCTCCTGGAAAGCAGACAGCCCTCCATGCATCGGGCCTACCTGGCAAAGTGGTCTCGGTTTTCACAGTGGGCGGCTGATCGGGGCGTGTTGCCCGTGGCTTCCCCAATTTAGCTAATTTTAGACTACCTCTTTCATCTTAGAGCCCAGGGCCTAGCGCCCCCATCCATCAAGGTGCACTTGGCGGCCATATCAGCCTTCCACCTGCCGGTGTAGAGGCACATGGTCTTCTCCCATGCCATGACTGGCCGATTATTTAAGGGATTGGATCGTCTCTTCCTGTACATTAGGCCCCAGTTCTGCAGTGGGACCTGAACTTGGTGCTGGCCCGGCTGACAGGTCCCCCGTTTGAACCGCTAGCTACATGCTCCTGGTGGCACTTCTTGTGGAAGGTAGCCTTCCTGGTGGCGATCACGTCAGCCAGACAGGTCTCGGAGCTCAGGTCCCTGACTTCCAAGCCCCCGTACACAGTGTTCCATAAGGATACGGTCCAGCTCCGACCACATCCTTCATTCCTCCCCAAGGTGGTCGCTACCTACCACATGGGTCAGGATATCTTCCTGCTGGTGCTCTGTCCCAAACCCCATGCGTCCAGTGAGGAGCGCCGCCTCCACATGCTGGATGTGAGACAGGTTCTGGCTTTTTACCTGGAGTGGACTAAGCCATTCAGGAAGTCCTCACAGCTGTTCATTGCCTCAGCCGAATGCATGAGAGGTCGGCTGATCTCCACTCAGCGGCTCTCCAAATGGATCACCTCATGTATTCGTAACTGTTACGATCTAGCAGGAGTCCCCCTGCCTCTGATTGTGAGGGCACACTTGACTAGGGCGCAAGCCTCTTCAGCTGCCTTTCTAGCCCACGTTCCCCTTCAGGACATTTGTAGGGCTGCCACCTAGTCTTTGGTTCACATGTTCACCTTGCGTCTCCCAAACCAGCGAGGACGCCGGGTTCGGCAGGGCTGTACTCCGTCCCGAGAGTCTGTGAACTCCTTCCCACTTCCAACAGATACAGCGTGGAATCACCTATTGTGGAATGCACATGAGCAATCACTCGAAGAAAAGCCAAGCTGGTGTTCTTTGAGATGTTGCTCATGTCCATTCCACATCCCGCCTTCCTTCCCCTCTGTTGGAGTTGTCTGGCAAGAAGGAACTGAGGATGGGGGGAGCGCGCAGCGCCCCTTATACCATGCCATAGAGGCGCCACTCCAGGAGTTGCTAGGGGCGCTCCCCTACGGGTACTGCTAGGGGAAAAACTTCCGGCACCGGTGCACATGGCAAGCATGCACACCTATTGTGGAATGGACATGAGCAACACATCTTGAAGAACACCAGTTACGGAAAAGGTAACTGTCTTTTCTCAACCAGTTCTTCCCTATTTGTCAAAATCAAATCTAGAACAGCCTCTCCCCTAGTAGCTTTCTCCACCTTCTGAAATTAAAAAAATTGTCTCCAATACATTCCAAGAACTTGTTGGATAATCTGTGCCCTGCTGTGTTGTTTTCCCAACAGTTGTCTGAGTAGTTAAAGTCCCCCGTCACCACCAAGTCCTGAGCTTTGGATCATTTTGTTAGTTGTTTAAAAAAAGCCTCATCCACCTCTTCTTCCAGGTTAGGTGGTCTGTAGTAGACCCCTACCATGACATCACCCTTGTTTTTTACCCCCTTTTATCCTTACCCAGGGACTTTCAACAAGTCTGTCTCCTATTTCCATCTCAACCTCAGTCCAAGTGTGTACATTTTTAATATATAAGGCAACAACTCCTCTTTTTTTCCCTGCTTGTCCTTCCTGAGCAAGCTGTACCCTTCTATACCAATATTCCAGTCACACACATTATCCCACCAAGTTTCTGTGATGCCAACTATGTCATAGTTGTGTTTATTTACTACTACTAATAAAATAATAACAACTAGCATTTCGAATTCATCCTGCTTATTCCCCATACTTCTCACATTAGTATACAGACACCTAAGATACTGATTTGATTCCCCCACCCCGAGTTTTGTCTTCTCTCCTTTATCCTTGCTGTAGCAGCCCAGGCTCCCACCAAATTCCAACCCCTCTCCCAGGTCTCTATGTTTTTCACTTACCTGTGGGCTTTGGTCACCTGCCCCCTTCAAACTTAGTTTAAAGCCCTCCTCACTAGGTTAGCCAGTCTGTATCCAAATATGCTCTTCCCCTTCCTTGATAGTGTTAGAGAAGAGCAGGCTGACCCAGAGGCAGATTGCGTAGACGGGCTTCTTTATTGCAGTGCTTGTTCCCCTCAACCCAATTGTCGAGTAAACACTGAATTAGTTACAGCATATTCTTTTTATCTAAGTTAGTATGTAAATACCTGCATTTACTACAACACCCCCAAAACCCTTATTGAGTAATATGAATGCCCATACAATGAATATCAATAGCTATATACTGAATGTAATTATCCCCGCCCCTGATTACTGTTTACAACATTAGCATATTCTACAGATAGTTTTTACTTTGAAGATGCATTTTTTTTTGCAATAATTGCAACCACGAATTCCCTTGATCAGCGGTTCACAGGGAAGGGAGGAAGGGGCCATGACCCCGAGTTTGTTTATGTGTCTGGGAAAGGAAGGGATGGGGAGATATCACTGCTTTACATGAAGAGTATTCTTTAGATCCCCACATTCCTTATGCAGCTGCAACGCTTATCAATCCTTAACAAGGAGAAGGGAAGGGAGAGGAATAGCACTTTATCAAGCAAAGAGACAGTGCCTGCCCCGCCTTCCTCCCTAATACCATGCTAGCGGTTACCCAGGTCTTTACTTAACCCTTACATGTCCCAATAGATAGGTGGATCCCATCTCTGCTTAAGCAGTCCTTCTTCCTGGAACAGCATCCCATGGTCAATGAAGCCGAAGCCCTCCTGGCGACACCATCCTCGCAACCAGGCATTCATCTCGAGGATGCATCTGCCTCTGTCTAGGTGCTTACCCTTGATTGGAAGGATTGAAGAGAATACTATCTGTGCTCCCAACTCCTTCACCCTTACTCCCGGAGCCCCATAGTCATGTCTGATCTGCTGAGGGGGTCATACCTTGCAGTATCATTAATGCCCGCATGGATGAGTAGCATGAGGTAGTAGTCACAGGACTGTATGATCCTCGACAATCCCTCCTTAACGTCTCGGATACGAGCCCCTGGCAGGCAGCATACCTCCACTCAGAAGAGAGTCACCAACCACCACTACCCTACATTACTTCCTGGGAGTGGTGGCTGCAGTTCTCCCAGCCTTGGGGATACATAGCTTCTTCTCCTCCACCTTTGGGGCTGATTCCCAATTGTTCATTGCTAGGTCAGCATATCGGTTTTCCATCACCATAGTGGGTGGGTTGGGATTAGGGGTGGAGCTCTGCCTGTTGCCAGAAGTAACCAGCCAGTGTCCTCCCTGTGCAGAGCCATATCCTCCTCCCCGGTATTGTGACAGCAGTCCTCTGTAGCTGGATAGCTTCCTCAGTCTTGGATGTCTCCATATGAATCTCTCGAGGAATTCCTTGTGGGCACGGATGAGCCTCAGCTTAGTCCCCTCCTCCTTTATCTCTCCCACCGGCTTCCTGAGAAATTCCACCAGCTGGATGGTCCCCCCCAGCCTGGCTTTCTGTGAGTGGGAAATGTAGGACACAGTCTCTGCAAATCCACACCAGGATCTGGGTAAAGGCAGCCATCCTGCTTTGAGCAGGGGGTTGGACTAGATGACCTCCTGAGGTTTCTTCCAACCCTAATCTTCTATGATTCTATGATCCATGGTCAGGTTGTCTGTCTGGATACAGTAAAAAGCAACAGAGAGTTTTGTGGCACCTTTAAGACTAACAGATGTATTGGAGCATAATCTTTCGTGGGTGAATACCCACTTCGTCAGACTACAATTCTTGATTTCTGCTGTATATTCGTTAATATCAACTTCCCCGTTCTTCCATTTGTTGTTGTGGTTGTTTCGTTTTACTTTTTTACAGCTGCCATAATTTCCCTTTTAAACCAGGTGGGGATTTTTAACAGCACGGCCTCCTTCCTCAATTATGGGATTGTGGCTTTTTGGGTGTCTAGTAAGGTGTTCTTAAATTATTCCCAATTATTATTCACACTTTTATGATTGACTTCTTCCTCCCAGCTGATATGGCTCATAATTGTTTTCAGCTTTGTGAAACTGGCCCTTTTTAGAGCTCTGTGTGTGTGTGTGTGTGTGTGTGTGTGTGTGTGTGTGTGTGTGTGTAATAAAAATTGGTCTGAATTTTATTCTGTTTGCACATTACAAATGTGATCAATCATGGTCACTTGTACCTGATATACCATCAACTTTTAGGTCTGTGATCAGTTCCTCTTTATCTGTTAGGACACGGTCTAATATAGAATTCCCCTGTGTTGGATGCAACACTTTTTGAGTTAGGAAATTGTAATCTATAATTGTTAGAAATCCCAAGGACATTTTAGTACTGGCAGCATAAGACCTCCAGCATATGTCACTCAAATTGAAGTTCCCCATGATCTCACAGCTTTTTTTCCTACACGTTATAGAAAGGTGTGTAAAGAGGTGGTCATCCTGTTCCCTAGTGTGTTTTGTGATCTGTGGCAGACACCAACTAGTCCCCTATTCAGGATCATTTTTGTATGAGTTATCCAAGATTCAGAAACAGGTAATACAATTTTTAACACAGAGTGCCACTCCCCCACCCCTTTGCTCACTTGATCCTTCCTTTAAATAGGTTAGAAACATTGATTTTAACGTTCCAGTCATGCAAATCATTCCACCAGGTTTCAGTAATACCAACTAGATTGAATTTATGCTCATAAATGAGTAATTCCATTTCCTCCTTTTTATTACCCAGGCTCCTAGCATTCGTGTATTGTCAATTCAAGAATTTCTTCTCTTCACGTCCTTTCGTTCCTTGATTAATTTTGTTCTCAACATCTCATTTTCATGCTGAGTGCTCATATCGTCCCTGTTTTAACCCTCTCTGTTTGCTGTTAGTTCAGCCCTCTCCTGACTATTCTAACCAGCCTGTCCACAAGGAGATTGATCCCACTTCTGCTGATGTGGAGGCCATTCAAACTATACAGCCTTCTTTCCCTCTAGGGAGCTGACCCCTGCCAACCGCAGACAAGGCTTCCTCATGCTAAGGACAAGTAGTATTGAGGTGCCTCGCAGCCCTCGGAAGCATCACAGCCCCACAAGTGGTTCCATGGTTCCCAAACCCAAGTATGGATTGTGAGACAGATCCAATGTGGATCCAGTTTTTAGACAGGAATGTGTGCACCAGACCACAAGGGCACACTTTCCTTTGCCCTCAAGGCCAAGGGGAAAAAGCATAGGTCTGTTCCAGCACCGGAAATCTCTCCTCCTATAATGCGGAGAGAATGCAGACATGAAGCTGTCAGAAAGGTATTGCTGTGCTAACATCCCCAGAAACTATGGTTCTGGTTCCCTCTTACAGGCTCTCAGACACTTCACAGATCATCCCTTAGATCCCTGTTATGGGTTAGGCCCATCAGCACGTCAGTTCCTTACTTGAATCCGGCATTGGACTAATGATGGGTGCTCTAGGTGTACCTTAGATAGATAATTTCTTATGACTCTGACTATAGAGAATTCTCTTCAGCACAAGCATGCTGATGTGTTAGAGGTTATGGACCCTCCGTGTCCCAGCAGCAGCCATATAAAAGATTCCAGATCCAGAGGCTCTGAGGGTTGTTCGTTACTTATATAATAATCCCAATATCCCTGTGACATGGACTAGTGAGAAATATCCGCATTTAGCAGATGGAGACACTGGGGCAGAAGGTGTGGCTTGACTAAGGCCACAGATGATGTCCATGCCAGACTGGGATGAGAGCTCAGAAATTCCTGATTCATGGGTCCCTGTTCAGTAGCACTGTAAATACTTAGCAATGCCAGTCTCAAGCAACCGCTCAAGGTATCAACAACAAAAAAATGGGAAGAGCTATGTTTGGGGATAGTGCTTTGAGAAGCTCTCTTAGGATAGCAAGCTGCCTAATAAGGATGTTCTCTGCTGCTGATTTCATCCTTTAAGCTGAAGTTGAGTATTTAGTGTGGTAGACAAAGCCACTGTCTCAGAGACCTTACAATCTGTAGGCCCAAGTGAGAACAATACAGCTGGCTGGAGTGTACAGTTGTGGAGTTCTTGCATGGATCATGTGAAGGAAAGGGAGGCGGAGTGCCAGTTTCTTTGTTCTCTAAGCTGAAGAGCCATAGGGGCAAGGATGTCTTTGCTGACGCTCTTGCACATTCCCATCCATGTAGTGGTGCCTTTTGAGCCATTGCTGTGCAGATCTCTAAGGAGGCTGTTGGGCAAACAGGGAAGGGCAAGAGTTCCATGTGTAAGCCAACTGAATTTTCACTAATTGTTCTGCTCTTCAGCTGCCCCTTGTGCTGTGGCCATTTACTCTCACCCCTTCGGCATTGGCAGGCAAGGTTCCAGATATAGGCTCATTGGAGGGTTTTGTGACTTGTACACCAGGCAGGTGCGTGGTTAAAAAGGGAACGGGATTCAACAAAGATCTCAGCAATAGGTACTTTCATCACTCTTTTCTTGGCAGACTTCTCCAGAGACCCCCAGCTCCAGTGAGACTTTGGGAGGAGACCCGTCCAGCCTAGAAGCCGAGACAGATCACCTCCGGGTCCAACTGGGTGACAGCCTGAAAGAGCTGCACCAAAAGGAGCTGAGAATTCAGCAGTTAAACAGCAAGGTACAGCAAGTCGCCTCTGCCTGCTTATGGAACTTGGGACTGAGGGCAAGGAAGAGAACAGATATCCTATAGGACTTGGAGGAAGGGAGCAGATCTCTGCCTGCTTAAAGGACTTGTGCTGGGAATGTAGACTCCTTGGAGGTCCCTAGGGGTTGTAGCGAACAAACGTCTGTCCCAGAGCCTACAGACCCCCACCCAGAGAAGTAATGAGACTCAGGGTGAATATCAGGAAAAACTGTTGGGCTGCACAACAGCTTCCCTAGAGAAGAACTGGGGGCCCCATCACACCTTGACAGGGCCATGGGTCCAGCCAGAGAATCATCCCCAGGGGCAGAGCTGGGGACCCTGTTGCTCCCTGGCACAGGGGTGGATCCCAGAGGAAGGGCCAGGGCCCTGTCACTCCCCATTAGGGAGATGGATCCAGTTCATGAACTGTCTTCTGTGGCGGGGAGCTCCAATACTAGGGACACTTTAAACTGGTGAAAATACTAATAATTATAGCTAGGGAACAGTCCTGCACTAGCTTCTGAGAGATTGATTTGGCTCCATCCAGTCCATCTCTTACATCTATTACTTCTCCATTAGTCAGGGCTGTATTAAGGCATAAGTACTATGGGCCTGTGTCTAGGGCCCCAATTCCTGGAGTCATGTGATTACATCAGATTAGGAGTTCCAATTTTTTTTAAAAAGTAAGTTCCTTGCCCTTATAGTTGTGAAGAAAAGTTTGAAACTGTGGCCTGAGTGTAACCAATACACTGACTGTCTGAGTTTGCAGACAGCCTGAGATAATCGCTCCAAAAGGGAGGAACTGTCCCATGCATCTCAATGGAGTGTTAACTCTGACCCATTGCTTTAGAGGCCCAGACAACCCATCCCAGACAAGGGTTCTATATGATAGATGGGGAAGAGTATAGCAGACCCAGCCCTCACCCAAGCAGAGAGAGTCTGGCAGCGGGATAGTTATTGAAGGACAGTGGGGATGGGCACTTGCTACTATTCCTGCCTCATTGGGAGGGAGAAGGGGGCCCTTGCTGCTCCCAGAGGGTGAAGGATCCCAGCTGCCATTCCTGGATGGGAAAAATTTCCTGATGCTGCTGCCCCTGAGCTCTCTGGGATCGGATGAGGGCCCCCTACCACTCCAGGTTGGGTACAGGGCTATATTGTGGGACTGGACCCCAAAGGGCCCTATGTCATGGTGTGCCTAGGATTCCAAATTGCTTTAATTCAGTCCTGATGACAGTCTGTGGCCCTGGCAACAAGCGTCCTTTTCACATTCACATTGTGACACAGTTCCTGCCAACTGGTAAGAAACAGATCCTGGACAGCTTCTCCTCTGCTTGCAGTGCATAAGTTTTGGGTCATCTCTCTTCGCGTAAAGAAACAAGCAATGATGTACAAAAGAAAATTATCAGAATTGCAAAGTCAAGCAGTCAGAAGTTAAAAAATGTTAGAATTACGGTGGCCTGTGCATGCTTAATTGTGGTCCCTTGTTCCTGTGCATTTTGGTACTGTCCCCTGTGTTAGTCACTACATACCTTTCAGCTTCTGCAGCAAATTATCCAACAGACAATAGTTTCATTTACTACACAACAATGCCTTATTCACCATCCACCCTGAGCACTGAATGATCCAGGAATCCTGGACACATTCAAATCTCAGACATACATAAAATTCTCCTCACTGAATTTTTCCAGAAACTTTACTTGGCAAATTCAGTATTAAGCCTAGAGCTGGGCATTTCGTATTCTGCCTACTTAATACCACCTAAACCCCTCAGCATTCAGTAAGATCTGTGCCAGTGTAGTCCCAATAAAGCAGCAGTCATCGCCATTCTATAAGGGCTAAGCCTGCTCCGGGGGGGGGGGCATCTTTATAAAACAGCCATCCTGATTACGTGAAGTCTAGTTCAGTGAAATAAATGTCATGACTTTTATCTTGACCATAGCCCCCTTATCACTTGCCTCATTGCTGAGTTTTTGTTTTTTTAAATCTCCGCAGTCCTCTCTCTCTCACCACCCAGTCTGACCCATCTTCTCTCCAGCAGAAAGACCTTCCCCACACCAGTTCCCTTCTGCTGCTGCTCCTTACTCTCAAATGCCTCGTTGAGAGCCAAGAGCAGGGAGGTAGATTATATAAGGAAAACAGGCCACAAGTCGGTCAATTTCTATCAACTTAGGTCATTGATCTTTAGTGCCCTCTGCCTGCCTTCTGCAGCGTTACGGGTTGTAAGAAGCGATCTCATTCCCATATAAAGTAATATGGAAGTCACTGAGCCCAAGAAATTAGCAGGATTCAAAGAGGGATTTGCACATTTATGTTGATAAGAATATCTAACATTATAAGAGTTATTGCTAACATAAATTTTAGAAGGGATATTAAACCTCCTGCTTCAGTGCTAAAGCCAAACTCTAACTATTGAAGATCAGGATGAGACCTAATCTGGGGGCAGATTATTCCTCATCTGCTATTGTGAGGTTCTTGCACCTTCCTCTGAAGCATCAGGTACTGGCCACTATCAGGGATGGATCCTGGACTACATGAATTTGGGTCTGATTGAGTCTGGTAATCGCTACCTTCCTAATAAAGCTCTTTTGCTGTGGATGCCAAGGGGAGCAGCTTCTCTCAGAAGTTCTGTTTTAGCATCTTTGCTTGGTCTTCTTCCCAGCTCTCTCAGATCTTTGAGGAGAAAAATGCCCTCTCTATTCAGCTGCGGGGCAGCAGCCAGAATCTCCGTGAGAGCCACCAGCACTGCCGTGAGGTCCTGAACCGCTGCACGGCCCTGGAGAGGCAGCTGCAGGAGCTGCAATCCCCAGACAAGGACATGGTAAGGGGCGGAGTAATGGAGGGAAGGTGGTGTATTCCTCTTGACAGCCTAGGCGAATTGAAGGGCAATTCTAACTGCAGACTTTGTTTACTATGTGACATGGGAGCTGGTCTGGACTCTGTTCTGTTTGAGACTTAATCCTGCTCTCCCATTGCTTCACTGATTGCCCTGCCCAGCACTTGATGCATTGCCACACATATACTCTGTTTCAGAGGTCACTTGTGACAGATGCTGCTCCAGGAGCCCCCCAGGAAAAGAACGAACTTCAAAGAGAGTGTTACACTCCAGAACTGCAGGAATTACAGCTGAGGTGAGGACAGAGGGAAGGGTGTAAATCCTGACACAGGACCTTGGCAGTTGCCCAGTGGGGCAGGGAAAAGTCTGAGTCCTGCTGTGGCACCCTAGAACCTTCTGGAATTTCTGAGGTGCACTCAGTTGTTGTGACTCACTATTCCTTTAGATGAAACCACAGACACTGACCGCAAAATGTAGCAATTGCTGTTGCCCAGTGCGGGTCAGTTTAGCTAACCATTCACTACACTGGCTCATCAGTAAATACTGAGTTACATTTATGGTCCTGGTCTCAATCTTCAAGGCTCTCAATGAGCTGGACCAGGGCTGCCTCTGGGACTGAGACCTATTATGACAACTGTGCTCCTTGGGAATAATGGAACTACTGGTAGGAGTGGGTGATGGAGCCCTGGGCTATGGAACTCCTTTTCTGCATTGGCCACAAAGCCTTCATGGCTCAGTGCAAGTCCCACCTCCTCATCTCAGCATTCCCACAGTAAGTAAATAAAACCCACCTGTTTGTGGAGACAAGGGAGAGAATCTCCATGTACTAGAGCAGTGACTACAATATAAGCAGAAGTTTCGCGAGAGACATTTTGGGCATTTCAGTGTCCTATTTTCTACCAGGTTATCAGAGGCCAAACAGCTGCACAGCAGCACAAAGCAGGACCTGAGGCATTTGGAAAAGCAGCTGCAGGAGGAACGAGATCAGCGTCTTGCTGCAGAGGAGGCTTTCTCAGCAGCACAGGATCACATCAGGAGGTGGAGTGTTTCTAATCAAGCAAGCGGTTACCTTAGTGCATCACCAAGTTTCTAGCTGTCTGTCCATCTCTGCTTTTTATAGAACGTCCATCACTGCAAAATCCGGGCTCCACATTGGAAAGGCTGAAAGTTGGTCGTGACTTTTCCTTAAAATCCCAGTTTTAAAGGAAGCCTCCTAGTCATTCCCAGTCATCTCTGAGCAAAGAATCCCTGTCTGAAATCTAGGACAGTTCTTCCATTTGTAGGGAATCTCCATTAGTCTGCCCTGGCCACCAGAACTTAACTGTATTATGGCAGTGCCCAGATTCCCCGCTCAGGATCAGGCCCATTGTGCTGGGTGCTTCACAGACACTCCGCCAGACATGGCTCCTGCCCCAATGAACTCTCAAGTTAATTTGAAATAAGACTCAAACAATGGGGAGTTGGAGTAGGGCTGGAACTAAGGTCATGCCCTTACACAGGGAGCTGGTAAGTAATTTGGATTCCCAGGGAGTACCAAATTTTTACAAATGAGTTCTCCTCAAGTGATGCCATAATCATGCCTTCACTGACTGACCGATTCCTTGTAGGCATCATGGCCTATTGTTTGTGGTTTCCTATTATCTCATTGTGTGTCCAGAGCACTGGTCAGGGCATTGAAACCTATTAATCATAGAATACTAGACAGGACCTCAGTGGGTCATCTAGTCCAGGCCCCTGCACTCAAGGCAGGACTAAGTATTCTCTAGATCGTCCCTGACAGGTGTTTGTCTAACCTGCTTTTAAAAATCTGCTATGACAGAGATTTCATAACTTCTCTAGGCAATTTATTCCAGTGCTTAAGCACCCTGACTGAAAGTTTTTCCTAATGTCCAAGCTAAACCTCCCTTGCTGTAATTTAAACCCATTGCTTCATGTCCTGTCCTCAGAGATTAAGGAGAACAATTTTTCTCCCTCCTCCTTGTAACAACCTTTTATGTACTTGAAAACTGTTATCGTGTCCCCTCTGTCCTCTCTTCTCCAGACTAAACAAGTGCAGTTTTTTTCAATCTTTCCTCATAGGTCATGTTTTCTAGATCTTTAATAATTTTTGTCATATAGCCCTTAAACACCAGTCTCTTGAACCACACCCAGAAGTGGCTAGGAAGCCAGTGCATGAGCTGGAGTAATGCACTGTTTATGGCTAGCACTGCCCAGCAGGCCAGCAGCCATGTTCTGCACTGGCTCTGGCTTCTAGGTGACCCATGCGAGCAGCTTGCTGCATTGTGTGTTCTAGCAATTAATGAGCGTTTCTCTCTCTTCTGCAGGTTGGAGTCAAGTGAATGGGCATCTGCTCTGGGTTCCAGCATTGATGTGTCTCCATCCCATGAACACTCCTTGCTGATTGACCCCATGGACAGTTCCTTTGGCAAGGTAAGAATACTACTGCAGTGGCTGTGTCCAGGGAGCTAGCTTCATAATGTAGGACATGTGAACAACTGCTGCTGCAGAGGAATGTGGCCAGAACATGGGGAACGGAACCATGTTGATTCTCAGCACTGGATATAGTTCATAGCCTCTAGAACCTACCACTCCAGCTGCATGGCTCAAGATGTCTCCACACCCTGCATCATTCGGGATTTGCAGCTACACATATGGCTCTTGCAACTGTGACCTTGGGAACTGGTTGGGCTCCTGGAGGCCAAGGCTGCATCAGGGGCTTCTCCCACCTTTCAGGACCTTGTAATATTTGCCCAAAGTTCTAAATAGAAGAAAGCAGCAGCTGATTGTGCAGAGAGGGCTTATGGACTCAGTAAAATGTGCCTCAGTAAAATGGTCCCTAGTCTCATGTACACAGTGCAATAGTTAGACTCCTCCCCGTCACCCACCAAAGGGTGTGCCTTACTCTGTGCCAAGAAGGTCAAAAATCTGAGTATCAGAGTCAAGGGTCACTCAGTGAGAATGACCCAGTGGTTCAGCGTGAGCAAACGCAATGTCATAGAATCGTAGGACTGGAAGTGACCTTGAGATGTCATCTAGTCCAGTCCCCTGCACTCCTGGCAGGACTAAGTTCTATATGTTGCCTGATCATGGCTGCAGTGGTAGTAGCACGTTGCCAGAAATCATATGGGCCTTAGACACTGAACCACACTCAGAAGTGGCTAGGAAGCCAGTTTGTGAGCTGGAGTAATGCACTGCTTATGGCTAGCACCACCCAGCAGGCCAACAGCTATGTTCTGCACTGGCTCTGGCTTCTAGTTGACCCATGTGAGCAATTTCCTGCAGTGTGTGTTCTAGAGATCACTAAAACAGGTCACCGGGGCTTGCACCCGAGATGGTCCCAGTCACCTTGCCGAGCATGTAGGGCCACAATGCCATACAAGAACACAAAAGCATCCCCAAATGGAAATCTCTGGAGACCATCCTGCTATTTTACCAGTCCCCTGTCTTCTCTGGATGGAGTCTCAGCTAGCTCATTCCCATCCAAGCCACCTGTATTTGCTTCCCAGTGTCTGGCTAAGATGCCACTGGAGATGCAGAGCTGTATGCCAGCTGCATGTTGAGTGCTGGCCTTGCAGAAGCCCAAGCTGTCTCAATATGTGTTGAATCCCCGTTGAGAGAGTTCTTGGGCAGAGGAGCCCAGTGGTTCCCTCTGGAGGATCCAGGAGGAAAGGTCAAACCCACTGGAGCAACTGCAGCCCAGTCAGAGTCGGCAGCTGAGTCATCAGAGCTGCCGGCAGTGCTGTGGTGACTGGATGCTGCCTTGTGCTCATGGCTGGGAGAGTATCAGCCAGACTGTATCCCATGGGTGGCCAGCCTGAGCCTGAGAAGGAGCCAGAATTTACCAATGTACATTGCCAAAGAGCCACAGTAATCCATCAGCGGCCACGCCAGCACCTCCTGCCTGCCAGCAGCCCTGCCGATCAGCACCTCCCCCTCCCTCCCTGTGCTCCCTGCCCTCTGCGATCAGCAGTTTCGCAGTGTACAGGAGGCTCTGGGATGGAGGGGGGAGGAGCAAGGGTGCATCAGGGGAGGGGGCAGGAAGGGGTGGGGGCCTTGGGGTAAGGGGTGGAGTGGGGACAGGGCCTGGGGTTGAGCAGTGGAAAGTTGGCACCTGTAGCTCCAGCACCAGAGTCAGCGCCTATGCAAGGAGCTGCGTGTTAACTTCTGAAGAGCCGCATGCGGCTCCGGAGCCACAGGTTGGCCACCCCTGCCTATTCCATGCCGATTCTCAAGCCTCGCCAATGTGAATCAGGGAACCCGAAGTGCCCAGTGAGGCCAATGCTGTCAGAGCACTGATGACTGAGTGCCAATGCTCGTAACAACCCATTCAGCAGAAGCTGGCATCCTGCCCGCCAGCTATGGATGGGTTAATGGTCTTAAGCCAGTTCCCTACTGCCTGGCCAAAGGGGTAGGATGGGGTTCCCAGCACCTCAGGTCTTCAGCAGTGCTATCATCATCATTTATTATCATCATCTGTTGATGCTATTGATCAAGATATAGCCGTGATATATGTTGACTTCAGCAAAGCTTTTGATACGGTGCAGGTGGCTGGGCCCAGCACTTACTGGCACTAACTGTAAAAAGCAACAGAGGGTCCTGTGGCACCTTTAAGACTAAAAGAAGTATTGGGAGTATAAGCTTTCGTGGGCAAGCCAGGCTTGCATCTGAAGAAGTGAGGTTCTTACCCACAAAAGCTTATGCTCCCAATACTTCTTTTAGTCTTAAAGGTGCCACAGGACTCTCTGTTGCTTTTTACAGATTCAGACTAACACGGCTACCCCTCTGATACTTGGCACTAACTAGTTTCTCCTTTACTCTTCCCCTCAGACTCGGAGCAACTCTGGTTTGTGGCGGCAGCTGCGCGCTCTCTTCTGTTCCCGGACCCGCCTACCACTGTTGGTGACTGTGTATTTGTTCATGCTTCACATCCTACTCTTCCTGTGCTTTACAGGCCACCTGTGAGCAGGGCCAACAGTCTCTCCCTGAGCATCAGATCTTTACCCCATTCCTGCGCCAGACAGGTTTTTGGGCCAGCTGTCACCAGTGCCCCGCACCAGCTGCCCACTCACCTAGCTAGCTCTGGGGGCCAACTGAGCCCATCAATCTCCAGTGCTCGCCCCTGAGCTGCTTGCTCTGGCCCAACTGGGTGGCTCCTGCGACTGAAGGTCGGGGTCTGTCTGTTTCCAGAAGACAACCCTTCACACACACACCCACGAAGTATTACCCAGTCATCTTTTCTGAGTCAGGCTCCTCAGGCTGGGAATGAGTGAAGGCAGTGATGTAATCTGCAGCTTCCACCTGCAGAGGGCTCCACTCCAGCTGTTAATCATCTGTGATGGAGGTTGCAGAGAAAATGCTGTCATGTGGCTGCAGCTCCCCAGTACCTTCAGCAGGTTAGCTGGCACCATTGCATCTCGTCATCCTTACACTCAAGCCGGTGTCAATGGCTGTACCAGCCTAGAAAGGGGCATTGTCCACTTGCCCCTCATTAGTCCACAAGTCACTGGCTTTGCGGGAGGTGGCTCACCCTCCCCATCTCCAGTGTTCCTTCCCTTTCACAGATAGCACCATCATATTGCAGAGATTGCACCAGTCCATGAGCAAGGGAAGGAAGCACCTTCTCCCCTCATCCCCCAGCTCTTAAACCTGCCCACTTGGGCCCTTCTAGTGATGATTAAAAACAAGAAAGGGAAGTTGTGGAGTTTTTACGGGATACTATGTAAAACCAATCAGGGTCTGTTTTATAACTTTTTTTCAATGGGGCTAATTTTTGGGTTTCAGCTCAGTAGAGTTCCCTGCAGGAGAAGGGCAGTCACTGCAGCTTGCAGACATGCTGAACCTTCCATCTAAGGGCTTTTGTAAGTATTTGCTACTATGCCCCTGCAGGAGAAGGGCAGTAATTTAATTATTGAAAGGGAATAGGGGACTTGACCTTTTATCTCTAATTTAATCATTGCACTAATTATAAAGCTTGTGCAGCTCTTGCTGAAGACAGGAGGGGAGAAGAGACGTCCTGCTCCTGTACCCTGTTTCCTTTTCAAAAGACTAAACCTGGACAGTTTGTGCTACAGGGTATAGCTCCAAGGGGTCTGAGCTCTCCATGGACTACAAGAACCCCACAGACAAACTCCTCGCTGTTGAGAGGGGAAGATTCCTAAGGCCTCTGCCCCCACCCCCACTTCATGAGACTTCTTTCTGGAGAAGCCTGTGACTGGTGTTGCTGGGGTGGCTGCATGTACCCTATGGCATACACTCTAAGTGCAGTTGGACCTGTTCCCATTAATTGTGTAGATGGCCAAGTTCAGAGCTCTCTACAGAGCCCTGAACATGCTCCATACAGATAATGAGATACTAATGTACCTGGAGATGAGGATTCTGAACACAGCAATGACTGCTCCAGTTGAGAAAGGAGGGTGGAACCCATCAGATAAGCCCTCACTTAGTGCTGCTGTCTACTTTGTAAGGTGTGCCTCTCCCTTCCTGGTTTTAGAATACCCTCGCTACCCCCACCCACAGTTTAATGGAGGAAAGTTAATTCTCCTGGCGCTGTTCTTAGTCCAGGTCTCCAGGGCTGCTGAACTGAGCCTGTGAAGAGACAGGGACTGGTTCCTTTGCTGTCCCTAAAGCAACTGGGCCTCTGGCTAGGTCCAGAACACTGAAGCCATATACCTGTGCTCCCCCATGAGTATTTATAGAGAGCGTGCCCTGCCGGATTCCCCCCTTGATTCTATGAAATCCAGTGACTGAACCTCTCACCTACAGCTTCCTGGGGCACATGCTCCTGTGTACAATAAAGATTATTTTTCAGAGTGAAGCCGAGTGGTGTTTTGGTGTGAGTGTCGCTATAGGAACTGACCTCTGAGGTTCCAGAGCTGCAGGCCATGAGCATGACCTACTGTGGGAGCAACACAAGACAGTAGCCACTCTCATTATGCTTTATCCCTGGTGCAATGGGAATTCCCTCTCTGTTTCCTCATATTGATGAGTGTCCCATGGAGCTTGCACTAGCCTCTTCCTCACCTCCCTCAAATGTACAGATCCTACAGTGGACTGGCTGTGGGGGACAGGAGTTATAATTTTGGGAACAGTTCTGTCTGCTGCCTCTACTGTTTCTTGCTATCTGAGTTTAGGCAGAATTATGCAGCCCCATGGGCATATGTAGTTTCAAGACCTGGTGGATTACATGGTAGCCACCTTGACTCTCCTGATGGTACCAGCGGAAGAGACTTCCCACCCAATATTTGACATACTCGGTGCCACTGCCAAGAGTAAAATATCACTTCCTGTCCTGGATGGGTTGTTGCAACTGGCCAAATCTTTGTGGTCCAATGCCACTTGTGAACCCATCTCCAAGAAGGCTTACGTGCGCTACCAGCTACCCTCTCATACTTTCATGCCCACTCTGTGCCCAACTCACTAGTAGTGGCTGCTGCCAGCAACAGGGCAAGGTCACGCCAATTACACTCCATGCTAAGTGAGGCTAGGTCTACACGGGGGAGGGTTGACTTAAGATACGCAACTTCAGCTACGTGAATAGCGTAGCTGAAGGCGGCGTATCTTAGGTTGATTTACCTGGCCGTGAGGACGTCGGCAAGTCGCCCACTGCCACTCCCCCATCAACTCCGCTTCCACCTCTCACCGTGGTGGTGTTCCGGAGTCGACAGCAGAGCGATCGGGGATCAATTTTATCGCGTCTACACTAGACGCGACAAATCGATCCCTGATAGATCGATCAGTACCTGCCAATCCGGCAGGTAGTGTAGACGTACCCTGATAAAGAGGGTGTGACCTGCAATTAGGGTGACCTGCAAAGAATGGGGCAGGCAATCCCCATAAAGCCAGTGGATATTCTAATATTTAGATTCACCAAGCCAGCATAAAACAGCTTCTTTATTACCTTATTGGATCCTCAGAAGTCCAAACAACACAGTTCCCTTAAAGTGATCCAGCCTCAGGCCTCCATCCAGGTACCTAAGTCAAATATGATGATTTCTGAAAATCTTATTTCATCATATAAAAGAAAAGGTTCTACCAATCCCAAAGGATTGGACACATTATCTCCCAGCAACAGAGGGTCCTGTGGCACCTTTAAGACTAACAGAAGTATTGGAGCATAAGCTTTCATGGGTGAATGCCCACTTCATCAGACGCAAGACCTCCCAGGTTATTGAATATTCCAGATTTTGCCCAAATACATGCTACAGCCAATTCTTATTAACTAAACTAAAATTTATTAAAAAATGAGAGAGAGAGAGAGAGTATGGTTAAAAGATCAATATACATACGGACATGAGTTCAGTTTTTAAGGTTCAGATTCATAGCAGAGCATCTTCGCAAGCAGGCTGGCTAACCTAGTGAGGAGGGCTTTAAACTAGGTTCACTGGGAAGGAGACCAAAGCCCTGAGGTAAGTGGGGAAATGGGATACCGGGAGGAAGCATGAGCAGGAGAGCGCAAGAGGGGAGGACTCCTTGTCTCATACTGCGAAAACGGGACAATGGTCGAGATTAAGATACATTAAGTGCCTATATGCAAATGCAAGAAGCCTGGGAAACAAGCAGGGGGAATTGGAAGTTCTGGCACAGTCAAGGAACTGTGATGTAATTGGAATAACAGAGACCTGGTGGGATAACTCACATGACTGGAGTGCTGTCATGGATGGATATAAACTGTTCAGGAAGGACAGGCAGGGCAGAAAAGGTGGGGGAGTTGCATTATATGTAAGAGAGCACTATGACTGCTCAGCGCTCCAGTATGAAACTGCAGAAAAACCTGAGAGTCTCTGGATTAAGTTTAGAAGTGTAAGCAACAAGGGTGATGTCATGGTGGGAGTCTGCAATAGACCACCAGACCAGGGTGGTGAGGTGGAGGGGGCTTTCTTTCCGCAACTAACAGAAGTTACTAGATCGCAGGCCCTGGTTCTCATGGGAGACGGCAATCACCCTGATATCTGCTGGGAGAGCAACACAGCCGTGCACAGACAATCCAGGAAGTTTTTGGAAAGTGTAGGGGACAATTTCCTGGTGCAAGTGCTGGAGGAACCAACTAGGGGCAGAGCTTTTCTTGACCTGCTGCTCACAAACAGGGAAGAATTAGTAGGGGAAGCAAAAGTGGATTGGAACCTGGGAGGCAGTGACCATGAGATGGTCGAGTTCAGGATCCTGACACAAGGAAGAAAGGAGAGCAGCAGAATACGGACCCTAGATTTCAGAAAAGCAGACTTTGACTCCCTCAGGGAACAGATGGACAGGATCCCCTGGGAGAGTAACATGAAGGGGAAAAGAGTCCAGGAGAGCTGGCTCGATTTTAAAGAATCATTAAGGTTGCAGGAACAAACCATCCCAATGTGTAGAAAGAATAGTAAATATGGCAGGCGACCAGCTTGGCTTAACAGTGAAATCCTTGCTGATCTTAAAACACAAAAAAGAAGCTTACAAGAACTGGAAGATTGGACAAATGACCAGGGAGGAGTATAAAAATATTGCTCAGGCGTGCAGGAGTGAAATCAGGAAGGCCAAATCACACTTGGAGTTCCAGCTAGCAAGAGATGTTAAGAGAAACCAGAAGGGTGTCTTCAGGTATGTTAGCAACAAGAAGAAAGTCAAGGAAAGCGTGGGCCCCTTACTGAATGAGGGAGGCAACCTAGTGACAGAGGATGTGGAAAAAGCTAATGTACTCAATGCTTTTTTGCCTCTGTCTTCACGAACAAGGTCAGCTCCCAGACCGCTGCACTGGGCAGCACAGCATGGGGAGAAGGTCACCAGCCCTTTGTGGAGAAAGAAGTGGTTCGGGACTATTTAGAAAAGCTGGATGAGCACAAATCCATGGGGCAGGATGCGCTGCATCCGAGGGTGCTAACGGAGTTGGTGGATGTGATTGCAGAGCCATTGGCCATTATCTTTGGAAAACTCATGGCGATCAGGGGAGGTCCCGAATGACTGGAAAAAAGCTAATGTAGTGCCCATCTTTAAAAAAGGGAAGACGGATCCAGGGAGCTACAGGCCAGAAAGCCTCACCTCAGTCCCTGGAAAAATCATGGAGCAGGTCCGCAAGGAATCAATTCTGAAGCACTTAGAGGAGAGGAAAATGATCAGGAACAGTCAGCATGGATTCACCAAGGGCAAGTCATGCCTGACTAACCTAATTGCTTTCTATGAGGAGATAACTGGCTCTGTGGATGAGGGGAAAGCAGTGGATGTGTTATTCCTTGACTTTAGCAAAGCTTTTGATACGGTCTCCCACAGTATTCTTGCCGGCAAGTTAAAGTCGTATGGGCTGGATGAATGGACTGTAAGGTGGATAGAAAGCTGGCTAGATCGTTAGGCTCAATGGGGGTAGTGATTAATGGCTCCATGTCTAGTTGGCAACCGGTTTCAAGCAGAGTGCCCCAAGGTTTGGTCCTGGGGCCGGTTTTGTTCAATATCTTCATTAATGATCTGGAGGATGGCGTGGACTGCACTCTCAGCAAGTTTGCAGATGACACTAAACTGGGAGGAGTGGTAGATACGTTGGAGGGTAGGGATAGGATACTGAGGGACCTAGCCAAATTAGAGGATTGGGCCAAAAGAAACCTGATGAGGTTCAACAAGGACAAGTGCAGATACCTGCACTTAGGACGGAAGAATCCCATGCACTGCTACAGACTAGGGACCGAATGGCTAGGCAGCAGTTCTGCAGAAAAGGATCTAGGGGTTACAGTGGACGAGAAGCTGGATATGAGTCAACATTGTGCCCTTGTTGTCAAGAAGGTTAATGGCATTTGGGCTGTATAAGTAGGGGCATTGCCGGCAGATCAAGGGACATGATTGTTTCCCTCTATTCAACATTGGTGAGGCCTCATCTGGAGTACTGTGTCCAGTTTTGGGCCCCATACTACAAGAAGGATGTGGAAAAATTGGAAAGAGTCCTGCGGAGAGCAACAAAAATTATTAGGGGGCTGGAACACATGACTTATGAGGATAGGCTGAGGGAACTGGGATTGTTTAGTCTGCAGAAGAAAAGAATGAGGGGGGATTTGACAGCTGCTTTCAACTACCTGAAAGGGGGTTCCAAAGAGCCTGGATCTAGACTGTTCTCAGTGGTAGCAGATGACAGAACAAGGAGTAACGGTCTCAAGTTGCAGTGGGGGAGGTTTAGGTTGGATATTAGGAAAAACTTTTTCACTAGGAGGGTGGTGAAGCACTGGAATGGGTTACCTAGGGAGGTGGTGGAATCTCCTTCCTTAGAGGTTTTTAAGGTCAGGCTTGACAAAGGCCTGCCTGGGATGATTTAGTTTTTTAAATAAATTAATTTTTTAAAATTAATGGAGATATCCCATCTCCTAGAACTGGAAGGGACCTTGAAAGGTCATCGAGTCCAGCCCCCTGCCTTCACTAGCAGGACCAAGTACTGATTTTGCCCCAGATCCCTATGTGGCCCCCTCAAGGATTGCAAAAAGTTCTTTTAGAAATAGTTCATGGGTTATAGTCCAATGTCCAAATATCATATTCAGGGTGTACCAGCATAACTGGGACCTCAGTCTTGTGACTCAAACTTCCCCTGATGAAGCCTAAGCAGATATGAGATGACAGGATCAGGACCCAAGTATATTTTATACAATTTCATGTCCTCTTTGACAAGTTGGGAGTTCCTCTGGGAACAAAAAGTAATTAGGATGACTTTGAAGGAGGTCCCTCACCGGTACTTACCTATAGAATTAACATAAGGCAATTTGCCTCTTCCTCCACCATTCACAGCACATTTCAAAGAGAGATGAATACCAAGATATCCTGTGTTTACAATTCATTTAAATGCTAGGATATTCTTTTGATCTCTGAACTATCAGAATACAGCATAGACAGGGACTGTTGATTACATTGTCGACCCTACTCATAGATATGTAAATACACAAACATCCCTCCACATGTCTTTTGAGGGTTATTATTTTGCAGGATGTTTAACCCTTTCTGGCCATATGTGTCAGAGTCATTGAGGAGAAAGGTCTTCCATCGTCTTTCAAGAGCCAGTTGGCAAATTTCCAGGCAGTCAGGGCTAGGGCTCTGTGTTTGTCATGGTGGTCACGGATTCCGTGACTTCCTGTGACCTCCATAACTTCTGCAGTGGCCAGTGTGGCCACCCTGGAGTCAGCTGCTCGGGCGGCTCTGGGGCCAGCCACACCAGCCACTACTCTGGCAGCCCCGGGGATTGCCTGAGCAGCAGCTGATGTAGCTGGCCCTGGGGACCACCTGAACAGTGGTCCCGGGGGCAGCCAGAGCTGCCGGAGCTTGTTGGCTCCCAACTGCAGCCGATGCAACCACTGGTCCCTCTGGGGGGCCCCCTCCAAGGCTCCCCCTCTGGCAGCTGCTGGACCGCTGGACCCCTGGACCCTGCCAGCAGTGCCCCCCCCCAAGACTCCCCCCAGCAGCGCCTCCCCCTCTAAGATTCAATCAGGGGTATTTATGGTATAAGTCATGGACAGGTCACAGGCTGTAATTTTTTATTTCTTGCTGTGACCAGTCCATGAGTTTTACTAAAAAGACCCATGATTAAATTGTAGCCTTAGTCATGGCCCATTATCAATACTATCTGTGGGAAAAGATGACGTTTCTCCAAGATTTAGCTGACTATAGGAGAAGATTGCCAAACTCCATCTTAATGGAGGCTCAGAATGTAGCCAAGCATTCCCTTAGGGCTTCTTCAATGCCTCAGACTCGGCTGCCAGGGTGTTGGCTTCAGCTGTGACTGTCAGGAGGCATGGATGGGTTTGATCCTCTTCTCTGGCCATGGACACTAGAAATCATCTGGAGAAGCACCCTTTGAAGGGGATGGTCTTGTCAGTGAAAGGACTGATGATGTATTGGAAAAGCTGAAGGACACAAGATCGACAGCTCATTCTCAAGTTGATTCCAACCACCTGAACAAGACACTCCTCCTGATACCAAAGGCAATACTACCCCCAACTTTCAACACCCTATTTTTCTTCAAGTTAAAGCCCCCAGCAGTTCCAGCAACCTGCAACTTCATAGTCATCACAAAAAGTGGTCTTTCATCAAGGCACCAAACCCAAATAATCTGCTTCCTCATCAGTATTCTCTTCCTGGAACACCAAGCCTCAGTTTGGACAAGGCACCTGAGAGTCTAGAATCAGCCAAAAAACATCCTTTGGGGACAGGCTAGGTCATTGACAACTGGAGGCAGATCACATCAGATCAATGGGTCTTAGTGGAACGGGGCTACACCATTCAATTCAAAATACTCTCCCTCCAAGTCCCCCCACCTGTCCTTCTTCAGGTACTACTCTGAGGTGAATCCTCACACAGAAGTGGAGAAGTTGCTTCTGAGAGGAGCAGTCATATGTTCCTGCTAGCCTGAAGGGTCAGTGGTTTTACTTCCAATACTTTTTGGTGCAAAAGAAGGCTAAGGGTGGGGGTGCAGACCATATTACATTTAAGGGAACTGAACACATACATCTGGAAATTCCAGTTCTGTATGCTAATCCTGGCATCAGTAATCCCCTCAATATTGGTTATGGGCTAGTTTGCAACTTTCGATCTAAAGGATGCTTATTTCCTTATCGCAATTCCTTGACAACATCAAACTTACTGCCGTTTCATGGGGGCTGGGCACCATTTCCAGTACAAGGTGCTTCCATTTGGCCTTTCCATGGCACCCAGAGTGTTTTACAAAGTGCCTCTCTTTGTAGTGGCATATCTGAGGAAGTAGGGTATTTTCATTTACTCTTATTTGGATGATTGGCTACTTAAGGCAGATGGGTGCGAGACCCTGTTAAGCCACATAGCTTCCATGAAGTATATAGCTTGTTCTGGAACAATAGGTATGGGGGGAAAAGGAAGCAGCATTGTGCTGTACGTCAAGGATGTAAACACTTCCACCAAGGTCCAAGAGGAAGTGAGTGGCAGGCCTACTGAGAGTATCTGGTTGAGGATAAAAGGAAAAAGAATAGTAGTGGTGTTACGGTCGGGATCTATTATAGACCGCCAAATCAAGAAGTGGAAGTGGATGAGGCATTCTACAAGCAGGTAACAAGATTAGCTAACACACATGAGCTAGTATTAATGGGGGGTTTTAACACAGCAAAACATAATATGTCCTGCAAGTTCTTAGCATGTGTAGTGGACAACTTTCTGATTCAGAAAGGAATCAACTTTGAGGAAACAACTAGGGATCATCCATTTTGGATCTGGTTTTGCCCAACATGGATGAATTAGTTGCGAACCTGAAGGTGGGCAGGAGCTTGGGAGGAAGTGATCATGGTCTGATAGAATTCAAGATCCTAAGGAAAAGAGGACATGAGAACAGTAAAACAAAGACACTGGACTTCAGAAAGGCAGATTTCAACAACTCATAGAAATAATAGGCAAGGTCCCAAGGAGAGGCCAATTGGGAAGAAAAGATGTCAAAGGGGGCTGACAGTTCCTAAAAGATCAAGGAGTCTGGTGGCACCTTAAAGACTAACAGATTTATTTGGGCATAAGCTTTCGTGAGTAAAAACCTCACTTCTTCGGAAAAGATATAATGCTAGAGGCTCAACATCAAGTTCTTCTTTTGAGTGCTTGCTCATGTGTATTCCACAGTAGTGTGCGTGCTCGCCATGTGCACTGGTGCCAGAAGGTTTTCCCTTAGCATTCTGCCATCGGATCGGAGTTCCAGGCACCATTCCACGCCGAGCAGAGAGTATCAACGGGACAGGCATAGGCGCTGTAGGCACTCCCCTTCTCGCCGGAGCTACCGTAGCCACTCCCGACACGAGCGCTGTCGCCGTTCGCACTCCAGCTCTCTCTCCTCGAGGCACCGCGCCCACGACTCCCAGCGGGGGTTGCTATCTCCGCGCTGTCGTGGATCTCGGTATTGTAGCGTCTCGAAGTAGTAGCTCGAGACAGCACCGTTCCTCGACGTCAGAGTCCTGATCCCATGGTAGACGTCGTTCTCGGCATCATCGATCATACTGCTCCCATGGTACTGATAGGTCGTTGCTAACCCCGACCTCCACCCACACGAGGCCCCCTACGTCTCAGCCCGGCCAAACTGACCAGCTGGTACCGCCGATGCTGCAGCATAGTCAATGGCAGGGGCCCCCATGGCAGGGCCAGTGGTGCCAGTGGACCCCCTGGCCTCCTGCGCATGCCCAGCCAGGGACTCATTCAGTAGCAGGGGCTTCAGAGGCTCCCTCCACCTCATTATCCAGGCCTCCAAGGGATAGATCGGCAGGTCGCAGATCCTCGGCACTGCACGCTAAGTCCGACCAAGGGGTAGATCCCGCAGTGCTGACGAACGTGCAGAGCTCCGTACCAGCCTCCTCCCCCAGGCTGGATGACAAGGTTGCGGCCCCACCCCCCTCTGCACCGCAGGAGAGACCCTCAGACTTGCTCTTCAATGTCCTCTCGCCTTCGGCACCAGGCAGAGTGGCCCTGCCGCTGCATGAAGGGGTGGCTAACGTTTCCAATGCCCTCTGGCAAACACCGGCCTTCCTTGCACCAATATCGAAGAAGGCAGAGTGCAAATATTTTGTGCCCACGAAAGGGCACAAGTATCTCTATACCCACCCGGCCCCCAACTCCCTAGTGGTGGAGTCTGTAAATCATGGGTGTGGGTCCTGCTTGACCCTGTCTCTCCCTAAGAATAAGGACTCTAGAAGGCTGGACTCGTTTGGTAGAAAACTTTATTCGTCGTCCAGTTTCCAGCTCCAGGTGGCCAACTACCAAGCCCTCCTCAGCCATTACGAGTTTAACTTGTGGGGGTCACTGCCTAAATTCGAACCCTCCCTTCCGGAAAGCGAAAGGAAGGAATTTAAGGCACTCATCGAGGAGGGCGCCGCTGCTGCAAAGGCAGCTCTGCAGGTGGCGGCAGATGCAGCTGACGCGGCTGCTCGGTCCATGGCCTCGGCGGTGTCCATGCGCAGAGCATCGTGGCTACTGCTGTCCGGGCTCTCCACGGAAGCACAGTCTGTGATGCAGGATCTTCTCTTTGATGGCAAGGACCTGTTCACGGAACAAACAGATGTGAAACTTCATGGCACGAAGGACTCACGTACGACCCTTCAAACCCTCGGGCTTTACGTCCCTCCCAAGGAAAGGCCTAAGCCACAGGCTCCTGCCCTGGCTCCCCAGCCAAAATATGAGCCTGCCTACAAGAGGTCCAAGACCTCAAAGGCGGCGACCTCAAAGGCAGTCTCGCTCTGCCCTACAACCTGGGCCCTCGAGGGGCAAGCAGCAGGGCAAGAGTCGCTTTTGACTGGTTGCAGGAGGGTACCCGGGTGTCCCCTGAGAGGACCCTCCTACCAATAAAGTTTTCCTTCAGCAACTGCTTGTGTGCGTTCCTTGCGGAACGGTCCTGAATAACATCAGACCGTTGGTCCTCAACAGCATTTCCCAGGGCTACAATTTGTCTCACCCCCGCCTCCCTCCCCTGGACGGCAGGGGAGACCTGTCACATTTATCACTGCTAGAGCAGGAAGTGGGTCAGCTCCTCAGCTTCGGAGCTGTGGAGAGTTCCAAGGGAGTTCTGGGGAAAAGGGTTTTACTCCCGTTACTTCCTTATCCTGAAGGCGAAAGGGGGGCTCAGGCCTATCCTGGATTTACGAGACCTCAATCGGTTCATGGCTAAATGCCGGTTCCGCATGGTCTCTCTGGCATGTATCATACCCGCTCTAGACCCTGGCGATTGGTATGCAGCCCTGGACCTTCAGGACGCATACTTCCATATCCATATATTCGAGGGGCATAGACGATTCCTTCGTTTCCTGGTGGGACAGGACCACTACCAGTTTACAGTCCTCCCATTTGGCCTGTCCACCACGCCCAGGGTGTTCACAAAGTGCATGGCGGTAGTGGCGGCCTACCTCAGAATGCGATCTCAGATGCCTTCCTCCTGTCATGGTCGGGTCAGCTCCTCTACGCCTTTCCTCGTTCCCTCTCATCGGCAAAGTCCTAGAGGAAAGTGAAAATGGACAAGGCACGTGTCCTCCTGATTGCCCCAGCTTGGCCCCGGCAACATTGGTACGGTACCCTCCTGGGCTTGCTGGTGGCCCCTCCACGGCCGTTGCCGCTCCGCCTAGACCTACTCTCCCAGGACCAGGGCTGCCACCTCCACCCCAACCTGGACACCCTCCATTTGACAGCATGGCTGCTCAATGGCTAGATGCAGAGGAGAGAAGGTGTTTGGAGGGGGTCAGGCATGTCCTCCTAGAAAGTAGGAAGCCATCTACGCGCCGAGTCTACCTGGTGAAGTGGTCCAGGTTCTCCAGGTGGGCGGGCGAGCGGGGTACTTCCCCAATGTCTGCCCCGCTTCAACTTATCCTTGAGTATCTCCTTCACCTTAGAACTCAGGGCCTGGCACCTTCCTCTATCAGGGTGCACCTGGCAGCTATATCGGCGTTCCATCTGCCAGTCCAGGGCTGCTCGGTTTTCTCCCATACCATGACTGGGTGTTTCCTCAAAGGGCTAGACCGATCTTTTCCGTACGCTAGACCCCCCTGTTCCTCAGTGGGATCTAAATTTGGTATTATCCCACCTCACGGGGCCCCTGTTCAAGCCCCTAGCCATATGCTCATGGTCTCACCTTTCATGGAAAGTAGCCTTCCTCGTGGCTATCACGTCAGCCCGGTAGGTTTCGGAGCTCAGGGCCCTGACCTGCGACACCCCGCCACGCGGTCTTTCACAAGGACAAGGTGCAGCTCCGCCCACACCCTGCATTCTTCCCTAAGGTGGTCTCTGCTTTTCACGTGGGCCAGGACATCTTCCTGCCTGTCCTCTGCCCCAAACCTCATGCCTCTAGCGAGCAACGCTGCCTCCATACACTCGATGTGCGCAGGGCACTGGCTTTTTATCTGTATCGGACTAAGCCGTTCTACATTTCTACAGTGCCACAGAAGTATGTCAGGTTTCAGAATAGCAGCCATGTTAGTCTGTATCCGCAAAAAGAACAGGAATACTTGTGGCATCTTAGAGACTAACACACATTTATTTGATTCGTGGACTACATGTATTTGATGAAGTGGGCTGGAGCCCACGAAAGCTTATGCTCAAATAAATGCTATTACTGACTAACTTAAATGTGCCCCATCAACTCCTATTGGCTTAGGCAGATACCATCCCAGTCCCTGACAGTCCCTGAGAGAAAAGATAGGGCTGATTCTGTGTCTCCCTGACACTTTTAGTACCATGTTTTCTTCCTGGACTTTGTCTGCGCGACACTGACTTATTTCACTCAGAAGCCGCGCAGAGCTGCAGGAAGTGAACTTAGCTGAAGTTAAAACAGGAACTGTCACAGTGCACTGCAGTCTCATAGCAGCAGCCAGCAAACAGGTAGTTGGGCAGAAAGGAGCAAGTGTGTCGCATCTCCGCCAAGGTAAGTACCAGCGTAGAAGTGCATTTATCGAAGGAAAGTTACCAAAAAATGTTGAGGCTCCATGGCCTTCAGGGATGGGAGTGGGAAATTCTTCCCTGATCAGGCCAAATGCTACTCTGCAGCTCTTGGCAGTTACTTCTCAAATGCAGGCTTTGCTCTCTGGGAGCTGTTGTAATTTTTCAGGGTCCAAATGACAGATGCCCCATCTAAATCAGGCTAGCCGAGTCTCAGAATTGCACGCAAGCCGGTGTTTATACTTGTGGTTGGTCTAGGCCAGGGGTAGGCAACCTATGGCACGTGTGCCGAAGGTGGCACGCAAGCTGATTTTCAGTGGCACTCACGCTGCCCGGGTCCTGGCCCTGGTCCAGGGGGCTCTGCATTTTAATTTAATTTTAAATGAAGCTTCTTAAATATTTTAAAAACCTTATTTACTTTACATACAACAAAAGTTTAGTTATATATTATAGACTTATAGAAAGAGACCTTCTAAAAATGTTAAAATGTATTACTGGCGTGCGAAACCTTAAAGTAGAGTGAATAAATGAAGACTCTGCACAGCACTTCTGAAAAGTTGCCGACCCCTGGGCTAGGCTATAGATAATTAAAAATGGGACAAATTAAACTCACTGTGGTGTTGCCCAGTCTCAGTGTAGGGCTATCCTAATCCTGTATGGTAGTACAGGCCATGGTTTGTAAAGAGACCCACCCTAGAATGGTGTGTCTGGGCAGGTCAGTATAATGGTGGTCAAACTGTTATAACTGGTTAAAAAAAATGGCCTGCTAAGCCAGTGGCTCTCAACCTTTCCAGATGACTGTACCCCTTTCAGGAGTCTGATTTGTCTTGCGTACCCCTGGTTGAGAGCCACTGTGCTAAGCTGAGGTCTTGGCTAGGCTGCAGAAACAGTCATGCCAAGGAGACCTGTGTTAGCGTAGTCATTAGTGCTTTAGAATCCAAATGTAAGCAGTCTTTTGCAGGCCATACAGAGACATTGTCAGTCTCTGATCTCTCGCTCCTCAGACTCCTGTCTCTGATTATCCCAAGAGCCTCATGTGACAGCTACAAGCTCAGAGCAACACACCAGGCTGGACTCTGGTTTATTCATTTGTACATTCACCCTCCCACTCCCACCCAACTCCTATTTTTAATTTAAATTCTTTGCCTGTCAGAGGTTGCCAGTTGGGGGTTAGTGGCCTCTGTCTGACTTTTCAGACACCTGGTTCCACACCTGGAGGTGAGGAAGAGGAGCCAGTAGGCATGCCCTAAGTAAGGAGATGGCTCAGAGCAGCAGCATGAGTTCCCAGTCCTCGGATCTCAGCCCTGGAGAGCAGTCAGCTCTGGCTGAGGGGGAGAAAAGATTGTGCAGGCTCAGGAAATAATAAGGGGGGGAGGCATCTGCTTGGGACGATCAATCTGTGTCAGAGAGTGGCACAAGATGTGGACAAGGTGAGTGAGCTGGCACCGCCCCTGACAGTCCTACTGGAGCCACAGGAAACCAGCCTTTCGTTCTCTATTGCTTGGTTTTATATAAATGCTGATTCTTTTTTCAAGCAGCAGCAAGAAATGTGGGGAAGGAGTTCTGAGGTGAGACGCTAGCTCTTAGTGGCTGATCTTAGGCATCTGGGACCATGTTGTGGGGAGGTTTAGTGGTCTGAACAATTTTGTCTCTAAATAAGGAATGTGTCTCCTTTAAATATAAGTGCAGAATTTTTTAAGTTTTACACTGAAATAGCATTCAACTTCCTCTTCCCCACTTCCTGGGCCCAGCACGTCCTCCAAGCTGGGTTTCCTGTCTTGTCAGCACATACAAACTGTACAGCCACAGACCTCCCCATGCACAGGTTATAAAGCCTGTCTCAGGGTTGGGGTGCGTAGCCCCTGACTGCAATCACTAGTTACATCTTTCTTTTGGAAACTCAAACACAAATAAAACGTATTTTGGTAAAAACGAAAATAGCCACCAACGAATACAGGCAATTGGCAAAAGGCACAAATAGAGAAGCCATGTTAGATGACCTGAACTCCCTGACAGATGAGACAATTATTCTACCTTTTATTGGAACTATGTTGATAAAGACCATCTTCAAACCTTAATGGCTTCTGATCACTTGGCCATTTCTTATTCTTAGAACAGTGCCTTCTGCTGTGGTCTGCTCAGCTGCTGAGGTGTAGCTGCCTCTTGAAGCCTGCGTTTGCTGCTACTCCTCTTAATTGTCCATGACTCAGTGGGCATATGCTACTTCTGTCAGTGTGGGAGCACTGTGTATAGCAGGGATGTCAAACTCATTTTGTGGTGATGGCTAAATTACCCTTTCAGTTAGGGTCCATGGGAAAGTGTGGAATGGGCCTCTTTAGCTAATACAGTTAACTGAGTATGCACTGAAGCTCTACCACAGGGGTGGCCAACCTGTGGCTCCGGAGCCACATACAGCTCTTCAGGAGTTAATATGCGGCTCCTTCTATAGGCACCGACTCCGGGGCTGGAGCTACAGGCGCCAACTTTCCAGTGTGCCAGGGGGTGCTCACTGCTCAACCCCTGGCTCTGCCACAGGCCCTGACCCCACTCCACCCCTTCCCGCCCCCTACCCTGAGCCTGCCGTGCCCTCGCTCCTCCCCCTCCCTCCCCTGAGCCTCCTGCATGCCACGAAACAGCTGATCGGGAGGTGCAGGGAAGGAGGGGCAGGTGCTGATTGGCGGGGCTGCCGGTGGGCAGGAGGCGCTGGGAGTGGGGAGCAGGGGGTTGCGGACGTATTACTGTGGCTCTTTGGCAATGTACATTGGTAAATTCTGGCTCCTTCTCAGGCTCAGGTTGGCCACCCCTGCTCTACCATGAGGGTGAGCTGGGGGACAGCCTGGGCATTGTTTCCTCATCCCGTCACATGACAAAGGGGAGTGTCACAGGGGGCAAGACCCACCAGCCAGACATCTGGGAAAGAATTCTCTTTAGTAACAGAGTGTCCCATCTCTGGCTGGTTGAAGATATTTGCTAATAGCAGTCACAGCTGGGCCATATGCCATGGAGACAACCCATCGTACCATCCCCTCCATAAATTTATCAAAGTTCAGTCTTGAAACAAATTAGATTTTTTGCCCCCACTGCTCCCCTTTGAAGGCTGTTCCAGAACTTACTCCTCTGATGGTTAGAAACCTTCATCTAATCTCAAACTTAAACTTGTTGACAATTTATATCCATTTGTTCTGGTGCCAACATTGGCTCTTAACTTAAATAACTATTCCTCCTCGCTGGTGTTTATCCCTCTGATGTATTTATAGAGAGCAATCATATTTCCCCTCACCCTTTGTTTTGTTAGGCTAAACAAGCCAAACTCCTTAAGTTTCCTTTCATAAAGTAGGTTCTCCATTCCTCTAATCATCCTAGTAGCCCTTCTGTGCACCTGTTCCAATTTTATTCATGTTTGTTTATTAATGTTCATCTTTCTTAAACATGGGTTGGTCCTGCTTTGAGCAGGAGGTTGGACTAGATGACCTCCTGAGGTCCCTTCCAATCCTAATCTTCTATGATTCTATGGGAGACCAGAACTGCACACAGTATTCCCGATGATGTCTCACCACTGTCTTGTAAATGGTAATAACACTTCCCTAGCTCTACTGGAAATACCTCATCCGATGCATCCTAGGACTGAATTAACCTCTCTCATGACTAGCTATGTGCCACATTGGTGGCACATAGCCATTCTGTTGACCAATACACCCAGGTCTTTCTCCTCCTCTGTCATTTCCAACTGATAAGACCTGAGCTTATAGCAAAAATTCTTGTCAGTCCCTCAGTAAATGACTTTCAACTATGAAATTTCACCCCATTTTTACTACTCCAGATTTCAAGGTTGTTCAGATCTTTTTGTATGATATTGCAGTGGTCATCCATATTGGCAATACCTCCTAATTTTGTGTCATCTGCAAATTTTATTAGCACACATTTTATTAGTGTTTATTAGACACCATCCCTGCCCATCCTGGCTAATAGCCATTGATGGACCCATCCCCCATGAATTTATCTAATTAGTTTTTGATATAAGACTGTTATAGTCTTGGCCTTCACAATATCCTCTGGCAAAGAATTCCACAGGTTAACTGTGCGTTGGGTGAAGAAATACTTTCTTTTGTTTGTTTCAAACCTGCTGCCTATTAATTTCATTTGGTGACCCCTAATTCTTGTGTTATGAGAAGGAGTAAATAACACTTCCTTATTTACTTTCTCCACACCAGTCATGATTATATAGACCTCAATCATATCCCCCTCAGTCGTCTCTTTTCCAAGCTGAACAGCCCCAGTCTTATTAATCTCTCCTCATACGGAAGCTGTTCCATACCCCTAATCATTTTTGTTGCCCTTTTCTGAACCTTTTCCAAGTCCAATATATCTTTTTTTGAGATGGGGCAACCACATCTGCACGCAGTATTCAAGATGTGGGCATACCATGGATTTATATAGAGGCAACATGATATTTTCTGCCTTATTATTTATCCCTTTCTTAATGATTCCCAACATTCTGTTCACTTTTTTGACTGCCGCTATACACTGAGTGGATATTTTCAGAGAACTATCCACAATGACTCCAAGATCTCGTTCTTGAGTAGTAACAGCTATTTTATACCCCATCATTTTATATGTATAGTTGTGATTATGTTTTCCAATATGCATTACTTTGCATTTATCAACATTAAATTTCATCTGCCACTTTGTTGCCCAGTCACCCAGTTTTGTGAGGTCTCTATCTATATCAAATTAGATTTTGGGGATGTGTAGCAGACCCCAAACACTGTCCCAGTTTCTTCCCCAAAGTGATTTTGACCTAAACAAATTCCCTGGTATCCATTCCATCACTTCTAATTTCTTTATAGCCTGTCTCATCATTAATATACAAAGCTACTTCACCACTTTTTCACGTTTATTTTTAGCTTTCCTGAACAGCACATTCCCTTCAATAGCTGTGCTCCCGTGATGACGACTGTTCCACCACGTTTCTGTTATCCCTATATATCTGGTTTCATTTCCTGCACCAGTAGTTCTAGTTTCTCCCTTTTGTTACCCAGGCTCCTTGCACTGGTGTACAGGCATCTTAGTTGTTTCTGCTTGGCCTTACCTAGATTCCTCATCAGATTAGGTACAGCCATTTTACTGCCAGTATGACCTTCCTGACTGTTACTGTCAGTGGCATTGCCTCTATCTTTCCTCTGGTTGTCCATTCTCCTCCCCTCTGTTCCTTTCTCTGTTGCTGTATCCTCTTTACTTGATTTTCCTCCTGCTCAATATTAAAATCAGGCATGGAGATTATATGAGCATCTCCTCCAATTCCTAGTTTAAAGATCATGTAATCAGATATGCCAGCTTCAATCCCAGAAGTCTATTATCCTCCCTACTTAGGTGGTGTCCGTCCCATGAGAACAGTCCTCTGTCCGTGAATGCCTCCCAGTGGTCAAACATTCGAAACACTTCCTTAGAGCACCATTGCTTGAGCCAGCTATCGATCTTCATAATCTTGTCTTACCTTTGCACGCCTCCTGTAGGGATAGATAGAATCCCACTGAAGGTCACTTGAGCTTCCATTTCTTTAAGTGTCTTCCCCAGCTTGGCATAATCTCCTTTGATGTGTCCCTGTGAGAATCTGGGGGTACTATTTATTCCTATGTGAAGGACAATCAGTGGATTCTTTCCCACTCCCATTAGAACCCTCTTCAGCCTCAAATCTGCATCCTGTATCTTAGCACTTGTCAGATAGCACACCCTTCTGTTTTCTGAATCGGCTCTGGTGACAGGCCTGTCATTCTTCTTAGTAGGAAATCCCCAGTCACATAGACCTGCCTCTTTCTGATATTGGTGCGATTCTCTGGCCTTCCCTTTCTGTTCTTTCTGGTTGCAAGTCGTCTTGCCTTCTGTTCTCACTTGCAATATTCTGAAAGTCATCTTCTATCCTCTTGGGGCTCCAAATGCTGGCTATCTCCATTATCTCTTCTTATCATCTTCTAGGACTAACTGCTCTTCTCTTCTTCCTTTCTCTTCCGTCTTCTGTTACTGCCTGCCTCTCCCCTTCATTTTCCAACTCCGTGAACCTGTTCCTCAGCTCTGTTTCTTCTTCACTAGACAATCTGTTCCTCTATCTTGTTCTCATAGTCACAGTCTTCCATGGGACACTTTCTTCATCCAGATGTCTACCCTCACAGTACTCTTGTCAAGCATGTATCAGTAAGTCTTTAGTTTTCCTCCTCCCTCTTCTCAACCTTCTCTCCATCATCTGCTTAAATCCCCTTCTAAACTGAACCATAGTTTCTAGCTGCATCTCCAAACCTCAGACCTTCTCTTCCATCATAGAATCATAGAAGATTAGGGTTAGAAAAGACCTCAGGAGGTCATCTAGTCCAATCTCCTGCTCAAAGCAGGACCAACGCCAACTAAATCATCCCAGCCAGGGCTTTGTCAAGCCGGGCCTTAAAAACCTCTGTGGAAGGAGATTCCACCACCTCTCTAGGTAACGCATTCCAGTGCTTTACCACCCTCCTAGTGAAATAGTGTTTCCTAATATCCAACCTAGACCTTCTGCACTGCAACTTGAGACCATTGCTCCTTGTTCTGTCATCTGCCACCACTGAGAACAGCCGAGCTCCATCCTCTTTGGAACCCCCCTTCAGGTAGTTGAAGGCTGCTATCAAATCCCCCCTCATTCTTCTCTTCTGCAGACTAAATAGCCCCAGTCCCCTCAGCTTCTCCTAGTAAGTCATGTGCTAAGCCCCCTGATAATTTTCGTTGCCTTCCGCTAGACTCTCTCCAATTTGTCCACATCCCTTCTGTAGTGGGGGGCCCAAAACTGGACACAATACTACAGATGTGGGCTCTCCAATGCTGAATAGAGGGAATAATCACTTCCCTCGATCTGCTGGCAATGCTCCTACTAATACAGTCCAATATGCCATTGGCCTTCTTGGCAACGAGGGCACACTGCTGACTCCTATCCAGTTTCTCATCCATTGTAATCCCTAGGTCCTTTTCTGCAGAACTGCTGCTTAGCCAGTTGGTCCCCAGCCTGTAGCAGTGCATGGGATTCTTCCGTCCTAAGTGCAGGACTCTGCACTTGTCCTTGTTGAACCTCATCAGATTTCTTTTGGCCCAGTCCTCTAATTTGTCTAGGTCCCTCTGTATCCTAGCCCTACCCTCCCGCGTATCTATCTCTCCCCCCAGCTTAGTGTCATCTGAGAACTTGCTGAGGGTGCAATCCATCCCATCATCCAGATCATTAATGAAGATATTGAACAAAACTGGCCCCAGGACCAACCCTTGGGGCACTCCGCTTGATACCGGCTGCCAACTAGACATGGAGCCGTTGACCACTATCCGTTAAGCCTGACAATCTATCCAGCTTTCTATCCACGTTATAGTCTATTCATCCAATCTATGCTTTTTTAACTTGTTGGCAAGAATACTGTGGAAGACCATATCAAAAGCTTTGTGAAAGTCAAGATCTATAACATCCAGCACTCTCCCCATATCCACAGAGCCAGTTATCTCATAATAGAAGGCAATCAGATCCAGCAGGTTGCACTTCGTGCAAGTGAAGCACCTTCCAGGTACCTCTGCAGAATAATGTACATCCTGCCGCTTCCACATTCAATCTTCTTCAATTGCCTCTTCCATTCTTCAGGTCCCTGTAGCTGCCATAGCCTTCCCTCCTAAACTCTTGTCAAGACCCCCCCCTCCCAAACACACACACACACACACACACACACACACCTCCCCCAACTTCCCCTTACAAACTTCCATGCAAACTCTCCTGTTTTCAGCTGTTTGCTGTCTCCTGTGCTGCTGACTGGCCAGCGGGCTGCCTTTGAAGGCTGGCTGCCTAAGGAAGCCCCACCACCAATCAAGGTTCAGCTGTGAGCAAAGTCTCTGCTTTTCTTCCAACATACTGCCCCATCAGACTCTGAAACTGAAAACAAACCAGGAATCAACAAACACCTTACAAGAATTCATTCACCAGCCCTAAGGAATAGGCGCTCAAGTCCTTTATTCTCCAACAGATCTCCACTCCGACCCCCACCCGTTTTCAGCTCTGTTTGCTGGCTTTCATGCTGCTGTGCTGCCTAGGGAAGTTGTTCCCCCACAGTCAAGGTTCAGCTGTAATCAATTGAGGGCTCTTCCAGCCGCGAACAAAGGTGTAACACGATCCAATGGCTGGCAGCTGAAATTAGACAAATTCAAACTGAGAATAAGGCATGAATTTGTAACAATGAGAGTGCTCAACCATCGGAACAACTTACTAGGCTCATGGTAGAGTCTCTACCACTGGAAATTTCTAAATCAAAATTGGATGTTTTTCTAAAAGATCTGCTATAGGAATTATGTTGGGGAAACAGGAGCATAAATAAATGGTCAGGCTAAATGATCACAGTGGTCCCTTCTGGCCTTAGAATCTATGAACCTATGAGCCCGGTCATTGTGCACTTGTGCATTGTGCATCCGCACTGTGGACGGGAGGAGACTATAGGCTAATCCCAACCCCACCTCCTGTCTCTAACACTATGCTCTCACCCTGTGCAGATGTGGAAGGCAGCTGTAGGGCACAATGTGGCCGTGAAGGAGGAGTCCCAAGGAGATGACTGGGACACCGATCCTGATTTTGTGGTGAGTTTCACTCATGTTGCTGGACTGTGTCAATCATGGGGACTCGGAGCTAAGAGTTGGGACTTGAGCCCTGAATAGGTCTCATGAGAGAGAGGGGGATGGAGAGCTCATTCTGCTCCTTGGGGATGTTTGTTGCTGGATCTACCAGCCTGGTCTAGTGGCTGGGGCACCTGGCTGAGAACTGGTTGACCTTGGGTGTTCTTCCCAGTTCTGCCATGACTTGCTGTGCATCCTTGGGCGAGTCACTTCCTCTCAGTGCCTCTGATTCCCTTCCCAGCATTTTTGTTTCATGTCTCTTTAGACTGTAATTCAACTCAACTCAAGTCAAGTAACTTGAGAGAGTGGTGTGTCTCCTCTATAATATTCTGTGTCCCAGAACGGCAACTGCTCCTGCAGAGAGTGGGTTTCTAGACATGCAGAGGAGCATTCACACTCTCACTGGTCTCCATCAATGTGTTGTTTGAGTCTCTACAAAAAACAAAATCAGAGTGATCCATCTCACCTAGGACATTGGCATGCAGGAATCTCATGGCTTTAATTTCTTTGTATTTGTACATTAGCATGTGTCTGTCACTGGTGCAAAACATACTGCAAGAGTAAAAATGACAAGCAGCTGATTTTCCAATTGTGGCTGCAAGTAAACAGCAGTGTGGGAGGGTGTTCCGCTTTGCAAACTGCAGATACCAGTCCTCTCCCCGCTCCCACTGTGGCACAAGAAGAGACATTGCATCACCCTCAGCTTTCTGCTGCAGTTGCTCACAATACATCCCGATGTAAGTAGGCTGCATGTGGGTTGGTATCACAAATAACCATGGCTGTGCAGTCAGGTAACATTGCTGGGCATCCTGTGACCCTGTTGGTTGCTCACCCTGTGGCACAGTGACTCTGATGGTGCAGTACCCCATTGGATCCCACCAACTTCATGGGCAGACGTCGTAGTACAGATTCCTGCCCAAACAACCTCTCTGGTGAAAGATCCCTGGAGCTGGAGGCCATATGTGCTGCAGGCCTGGGGCTAGGGCAGTATCAGAGCTAGAGCTGGTCAGGAACCAGAATTTTCAGCTCAAGGGAATATCGATGTAATAAGAATGGAAAGCCAAAATTGTGAAATTTCCTGAGAAATGAAATTTTAGGGAAAAAAGAATTTGGGTTGGGGGGCTCAATCAAAATATTTTGTTTCTATTTAGATATTATATTTTTATTTTATAGTAAAACAAAACAATCACACACGTTATTATATTTAATATTTATATTGTATATTATTTTATATGATAATTTATAATATAAAAATCCTAAACAGAAAATTACAATATTCCATTCCGATAAGGTCCAAACGGAACATTTTGACTTTATTGAAACATTTTGTTTTGATTTTTATGCAAAATGAAATTTAACTAGAATCAACACATTCCAGCAGAATGTGTCAATTCAACTAATCAGCATTTTCTCATGGGAAAAAGTTCAGCAGGAAACTTTTGATCACATGTAATCCATGCGTTCATCTGCCTGGGGAAGCCACGTGTCTCCTCAGGGGGGAATTTCTAAGGGGGGTTTCTGAATGCAGACAGGCCTGCAGTCATACTGAAATATTCTGAAAAGCACAAGGTGCCACTGAGCTGAAAGAAATTTTCTTGGAGACACAGCTGCTTCCTTTAGCTGGAGCCTGCCCAGCTGTGGGGTAATATCATGCCGGGATCTCAGTCCATTGATGTGTATGGGTGTGGTAAGGTGACCCCATGTGCCAGGCTCAAAGCTTGCCAATAGGTGCACGTGCAGTAATGGTGACCCCTGTGCCACAGGCGGGTCTTGGTTCATTCACGGGTGTGTGTGCAGTAATAGTGATCATGTGCTACGGATGGGTCTTGGTCCATCCATGGCTGCATGCACAGTAATAGTGACCCTGTGCCACGGGTGGGTCTTGGTCCATCCACAGATGCGTGCGCAGTAATAGTGACCCTGTGCCACGGATGGGTTTTGGTCCATCCATGGCTGCGTGCGCAGTAATAGTGACCCTGTGCCACGGGTGGGTCTTGGTCCATCCACTGATGCGTGCACAGTAATGGTGACCCCGTGCCAGGGAGTCTGCCTGTTGATGGAAGCGTGTATGGTAATGATGACTGCGGTGCCTGAGGGGTCTTGGCCCATTGATGTCTGTGTGAGGTAATGGGGATCTCTGTGCTGGGGTTTTTGGCCAGTTCTAGGGGCAGGAGAGCAGGGCAGTCGTCCGGGGCCACCGCAGTGCTGTGTCCTCCGCTGTTTTCAGCCCTGGCCAGTAAAACACCTGGGCCTATTCCAGTCTGCAGGCAGCAGAGGAGTGGTTCCCTGCACCCAGCGCTGCTGTTCCCAGCAGCCCTGTGGGCTCCTCTCATGGGACTTGGATTTGTTTTGCAGAACGACATCTCAGAGAGGGACCAGAGATGGGGAGCCAAAACCATTGAGGGCTCCGGACGGGCCGAGCACATCAAGTAAGTCTCCCCCTTTTAGCTGTTAGCCAGGCTGTCTGATAGCACCTAGATCAGCTCAGTCCAGGGACCCATTTGGTCCAGTCTCCAGAGCTAGGTGTGTCAGATGGGAGATTCCCAGGGCTGCGGAGGGGGGGTCCCAGGTCACAGTCACATGCCTGTGCACAAACACCAACCTTCAAACCCTCCCAGGTGGTCCATAGCTAATTCTGGGTTCTTATTTTGGAGTGGCACTCGTCCTTCCACCAGTCAGGCAGAGTAGGGGGAGGGGGGAGAAAGGAAGGAGCAAGGGGAAGGCGCTCTCTACCCGGCTTCTCTGAATACTTCTGATAGAACTCGCAGTAGGGTTGGGGCTTGGATGTTCTCTACCAGGTCCGAAGACCACTTGTCCACTGTAGCCCTCCCAGTCCACCAGGTTGTGAAGCCTTTCCCTAACTCACTGAAAGGTGAGGATTTGGTGAGCCAAGCATGCCGCCTGTCTGCAGACCGCTATGGGTGGTGGTGGCAGGTTTGAGGGGGTTGGGTGTAGGTTCCCACTGTAGAGTGGTAGTCTAGTTTGGCTGATGGGTGGCTGAATTTTAAGGTTCTGGGCACAGTGCCACACCTTGTCCCTATGGACAGATTAGGGGCAGCCTGACTATCTTGGTCCATGTGGAGTTTGTAGGCTGCTTTGGAGGACTGCAAGGATTCCTTGAGCTCCTGGTGCACTAGGTGGGAGGCTAAACCCACATTGGCTGGTACTGGGGAACTTACAGGTAAGTCTGGACAGAAGTGGGAGTGAGAGGCATAGTTCCCAAAGAATGGGCTACGTTGGATCGAGGTGTGGATTGCATTGTTACAGAAAATTTGGTGTAGCACAGCAGGCAGAGGCAGTCATACTGGTGATAATTCAGAAAACAGTGAAGATACTGCTCCAAGATTTGACTGACTCTCTGCTTGCCCATTACACTGTGGGGGACAGGCGGACGAGGTAAGGGAGTCAATGCTAAGGCGTCTGAGGGAATTCCTGCCAGAAACAGGAGATGAACTTGGGTCCCCAGTCTGATATAATGCCTGTTGGTAAACCATGGTAATGAAAGACATTTTCCAGGAAGCTGTCTCCCATGAGGTAGAACAGTAAGCACGGGATGAAGTGTGCCATCTTGTGAGGAGATTGACAGCACCCAAGATTACTGAGTGTCACGGGAGCATGGCAGCTCTACAATGTGGTGCATTGATATAGTAGACCAAGGCTGTGGGGGCATGGGTAGAGGCTGGAGGAGACCTAGAGGTTTTGATCATGAGTTCTTAGTATGGGTGCAGAGGTTGCAGGACCTTATATAATCTTTGATGTAGGACTGGCCACCAGAAGCTCCTTGAGACCAGATTCCAGGTCTTGAATTGGCCAAAATGGCCTATAAGCAGTGGATCATGGCATAGCTTCAATACGTGAAGCCTAGGTTTTCCCTCTGGAACATAAATATAATTCTTTCAATAGCAGAGGCCATTTTTAAATGGAACTCGGAGTTGGGTTGGATAGTCGCATTGTTCAGGGTCTGGATCTGGGTTGCAAACAGGTCATTGAGAAGCAGGGAGCAGATGGAAGACATCAGATTGCTGTCAATGATCTCACTGGCAAAGTTGGACACCTTGAACACAGTGACAACAGGCTCTTTGCCAATGCAAGATATTCATCTTTGAGGGATAGGGCATCTGCCTTCCTGTTTCTCGTCCCTGGGCAATAGGTTACTACAAAATTGAAGTGAGCAAAGAAGAGGGACCAGTGGATCTGGCATTAGTTAAAGTGTCTAGCAGTCCATAGATATTCCAGTTGTGGTCCATCAGGACTTGGACTGGGAATCAGCCCCTTCTAGGAGGCCAAGTCACTCCTTGAAAGTTGCGTTGATAGCCAGTAACTAGTTGTGCCAAATATAGTAATTTTTTTCTACCAGTGTTAGCTTCTGAGACTAAAAAGCACAGGGGCGCAGTTGGTTGTGGGCCTGCATGTTGAGATAAAACTGCACCTTTGGCAAAATGGTTTAGTGAGTGTTACATTCCAAGGTGCAATCCAGACCAGTGAGGTGTTGCACCCAAAGTTATAGGGCAGGGGGACTTCACAGTGACTTGCTGCTGTAGCTCCTCTCAGACCGCTCACAAAGCCTGCCGGCATGCAGGTCACACCCTGAGTGACTGTGTATAGCCACAGCCCTGCTCCAGCAACTCTGACCCCAGCAGCAACTCTGGCTTCCAGCAGACTTGTTTACTATTTGTAGGGTGAGCCCAACGCACTCCCAGTCCCAGATTTTCTCCCCCCAAAACATGTGTCCTATACTGTCCATCCCTCTCCTGGACAGTGCAGATAGATTAGGTCTGTTGCCCTTTTAAGGGGATTAATATACAACAGTCTGCTACCCCAAATGGAGTTACCCACACAGTTCACAACACTGGATTAGTTTATTTAACTAAGAAATAGATTTTAAGTGAGTAAAAGTATAAGGCATTAAAGTCAGAAATGGACACAAGAAAAATAAAGATAAAATGCTTCCTGGTACTTAGTGTGACAAAGTTCCTCCTCTATCTTGGTGGGTCCTGTGCTTATTGGCGGATTTTCTTGCCTCAGAGATTCACCATGTGGGTTGGGGAACAGCCCAGAGACTGACCCCTCTGGAAGAACCCACAGTCCAGGTCAATTGGGAGGTTTGGGGGGAACCCAGGCCTGCCCTCTACTCCAGGTTCCAGCCCAGGGACCTGTGGACTGCAGCTGTCTATAGTGCCTCCTGTAACAGCTGCATGACAGCTACAACTCCCTGGGCTACTTCCCCATGGGCTCCTCCAAACACCTTCCTTATTCTCACCACAGGACCTTCCTCCTGGTGTCTGATAACACTTGTGCTCCTTAGTCCTCCAGCAGCATACCCTCTCACTCTCAGATCCTTGCGCCTCTTGCTCCCAGCTCCTCACACTCACACCACAAACTGAAGTGAGCTCCTTTTAAAACCCAGGTGCCCTGATTAGCCTGCCTTAATTGATTCTAGCAGCTTCTTCTTAATTGGCTCCAGGTGTCCTAATTAGCCTGCCTGCCTTAACTGGTTCTAGCAGGTTCCTGATTACTCTAGTGCAGCCCCTGCTCTGGTCACTCAGAGAACAGAAAACTACTCATCCAGTGACCAGTATATTTGCCCTCTACCAGACTCCTGTACCCCACTGGTCTGGGTCTGTCACATTAGACTTAACAAACTAAACTTGGTTCAAGATAAAATTCTTACCACATGCTCCCAGCAACAGGACTGACCAAGTTTCAGGTGAGGATCTGCTCCCAAAGTCCAATGGCTGTTTCTGTGGTTTTCTTCGGTGAAAAAGTGAGAGAGATGGATAAGGAGAGAAATAACTTGGAGTGTTTTTGCCTCTCATTTTTATAGAAAACCATTTTCCTGAGGATTACACCTAGATAAAATTTATTCTCCCTGTGAGGACAGCGACAAAGAGTCTGGTGGTGAAAGATGTTCTATTCTGTTGTTTGCTAAGAGGCAGATCTCTTTGTCCCTTCCTTGCCAAAGAGTGGCCACTTGGTAGGTGATGGCCCATCAGCTTTGACCCCTGGCTGGAGGCATCAGCTAGTCCTTTGTCTTTGAGAAACAGGTTTACCCACTCCCCAGACTTGTCTGGTAAACACACTTCAGTCATGATTTCATCTTCTATTCATAACTTTACATATAATGTTGCTACATATATGATATTATTGCTCAGCGAGTTATTAGTTTTCAATTGATACCTCTGTGATGTTCCCCTGGTCTTATCTAGACTGGTGACCTGCTAGGTCACCCCAATCCTTGACTCTGAGAGTCAGCCTTACCCTGCTCTGCTGTGAGAACCCCCATTCCTCGGCTGTTCACGCACAGCCTCTGGCACGTAAGCTGCTTGGATTGTGCAACCGAATGACACTAGCCAATATCTCCGGTCCCAGACACAACCTAGGAACCTCTATCCTGCAGTGTCCAGTTATTCTTGCTGGACGCTGCAAGCTTATATGAGTTCATCAGTTTAACAAAGAAATTGAGATGTACCAGGCTTGTTATCCCAAGGGGAGTCTCTGACACGCTTCAGACCAAACGCACTGCTTCAGATAGAATAAACAGACAAATGTATTAACTACAAGAGAGATATTTTTATAAATCAAAGCACAACAAATCAGATTTGGTCAGATGAAATAAAAGCAAAACACATTCTAAGCTTATCTTGACACTTTCAATGCCCTTACAAACGTAGACGCTTCTCACCACAGACTGGCTGGTTGCCCTTCAGCCAGGATCTCCCCTTTGATCAGTGCTTCAGTCGCTTGGTGGTGATGTCTGTAGATGGAGGTGGAAGAGAGAGGAAGTGCACGCAAACGTCTCTCCCTTCTTCCCTTTTGGCTTTGCCCCCCCTCCACTTCAGGGTCAGGTGAGCATTATCGCATCATAGTCCCAAACTGACCAAAGGAAGGGGGGTCACTCACTCGAGAGTCCAACAGATTCTTTGTTGCTGCCTAGGTCAGTGTCCTTTGTTCCTGTGAGGCTGGGCTGGGTTTGTCCCATATATGCCCTGATGAGGTGTGAACTGCCCCTCTGTTCCTGGAGAGTTTTGCCTGAGCTTGTTTTAAGCCACGAGGATACATTTTCATCTTCATAATTATATACATGAAATTACAACCTATAACATTACTATAACAACAATGCTCAGTGCTTCGTGAGCCTTCCGAAGACACCTGACATGACAAACTTTGAATTGGACACCACACAATCATATTATAAGGATGAACATGGGGGTGCAGGGTGTTCCCCCGAGGCACAGAGTGTCACAACCTCACGAGGCATATTTTGTACAAACATTATTACAACATTGTGTAGACTGTGAGTACATGGGTGCATCCAGTCACAGTGGGATCTGGGTGAATCGGGATGGGTGCTGAGGTGAATGCCCTCTTCAGGTGATCAAAGGCTGACAGCCTGCGAGGACCAGGCCAACCAGTTCCCCTTTTGCAGGAATGCCATTATCGGTGCAACCAGGCTAAAGAATCCTTTAATAAATTGCATGTAGAAATTGGCAAACCCCAGGAATCACTGCACCCAGTATATATGCCTGGGTGCAACCCAGTTGGATACTGCCACTACCTTACACAGGTCCATGGTGAGTTCCTTAGGTGAGATCATGTATTCCAAGAATTCCACTGTGTCCTTATTGAACTCCTATTGCTTGAACTTTGTCAGGAAGTGGTTATGGTAGACTCTCTCTAAAACAGTGCCTATGGGATGATTGTGAGGTCCTGACTTTTGGAGAAAACTCGTATGTAGGCCAGGTAAATGATGACAAATTGGTTCAGCATGTCCCTAAATATGTAATTTATGAAATGCTGGAAGGTCACTAAGGTGTTGCACAATCCGAATGACATGACCAACTACTTGAAGTAGCCATATCTGGTCCAGAAGGTGGTCTTCCATTCATTTCCTTCCTAGATTTCCTCCAGGTTATAAGTTCCATTGAGGTCCAATTTTGTGAAGACTTTAGCAGATCAGAGTCTTTGGAACAGCTTATGAATAAACAGTAAGAGGTACTGATTTTGAATTGTACTCTTGTTCAGAGCTTAGTATTCCATACAAGGTCAAAAGGGACCCATCTTTCTTTGCCATGAAGAAGATTGGGGCCCCTGTTGGGGATGTGGAGGGGCCAATGAACTCTTTCTACAGGTTCTTCTTGAGATATCTCTAGAATGCCTGTAGTTGTGGTTTGGAGAGGGAGTAAATGTGCCCGAAGGGAGCCTCTGTGCCCAACTGGAGGTCCAAAGGACATTCATAGCTGTGATGGAGTGGAAGAGTGTTAGCTTTCTTTTTGTTGGCACAGTGTTGATATTTAACAGGAATCCCTGGAGCTGTTAGGGAGAGGGGATGTGGGGGTTTCTGGAGTCACCTTTGAATCTTCTCTTCACATCTCTGAATTATTTGGAAGACCAAGTAAGCTGCAAAGGGTTGCTGGTCCTGGATTAGCTCTTGGAAAACAGGACTGTCAGCAAAATGGGGAGTCAAAATGTACCGTGCCTGACCACCAGAGGATGTGCTGGTCATGGGTAATGAGCCAGGGATGCCAAGAACAACTGATGAATTAGCCCAAACTGAATAATTTCTTGGTGGCCTTGAAGGGTAGTTACCTCTAAGGTAATCATCTGGTGGGTTACTGGTCCTGATGAAAGGAGTGACCAGTCAATGGACTCCACTAAATCAGGGGGCTTCTTCTGCTGGGGGTGGGGGGACATGGTATGCGTGGGTGAACTCTAGATCCATGAAATTGCCTGAGGGTTAGAGTCAGGGTCAGTGTCTCTAGGTTGGTGTCAGGCATTGCAGGGTGCTGAGCCGGACAGGGAGTTGGAGATGTACCCTGGTGATGGCCAATCACCATCCAACACAAGTGGACAAGCATTGGTGTAGACTTCTGGGAATGGCATCAACCCAGCCAGGAGGACAGGGTTTTTTTTCCCTTGGAGTAATTTGGCCAGGCAGACATTGATCTTGATACATAGATTGACAAAGACATCCAGGCCAGATCGGATTCCACCCATACCAGTTCATTTCTCATATCATTGTTTAAGCTGACCCCAGAAATGATATTACTGGTGTTAGGCTCTGATGGAGTCCTCTGATGGGATAGGGGAGCAGGCAGATACCGGACACAGTGTTGGTATATAATACTCTAAATACTTTTACTGATTACAATATAAACCCCAATCACTCCACATTCACACCCCTTTCATATTGTACCAGAATCCAAAGATTAGAACGAAGTCCCAATTGCCAGTCAAGGGCTGCTCCTATCATAAGGTGTGGGGAGCCCCACATGGCACACTTCTTCTTTATCAGGGCTCTGGATCGATCTCTGACTCCAAATTTCAGATATGTCAGGCAACTATTTATAGACCAGTTCATCATGTCATCAGCTCTTAGTCTGTTTGCTAAGCCCTTCATCCATAACTCCAGGAAAACAGTTCCCAGGGAGGCCGCCATAATCCAAGACATTCCATTTCCTCTTATGGACATGACAAAGTTCCTCAAAGGACATGACAGATAATCCTTGACCTCTCATAACCTTAAATCCTCACTTCAGTTGCCAACACATAACTCACGTATTCATGTCAAGCACATAGCATTTATGCTAGGCCCAAATGGCCGATGGCGTATTACAACATACACTACTATATAACCCAATACTGGGTGGCCTTGTTCCACTCAGCATCTACTGCCAAGTGTTGGAACTCTGCTGCATATTTAGCAACTGGCCAGCATCCCTGCTGCAACACCAGACATGCAGCTTCGGCAGTACGCTTGCAACTCGGGTAATCAAAGCTCATCGCCATAGCTTGAATGAATTCCTCAAATTGGCCCAGGAGTGGTTTTTATTTTTCCAGGATCAGAGAGGCCTAAGCCAGGGCATCCCCAGGAAGCAGGTTCAGAATCAATCCCACCCAGACGTGGTTAGTGGGATACGACTGAGAATGTAGCAGAAAGAGGAGCTAACACTGATTTAGGGACACATGAAATTAGTCACAATCGCCATTGGACTTGTCAGGCAGGGGGAGCTTGGGCTCATGGGAGCAGGGGGTCAGAGCTGAAGGCGGTGTGGCTTGAGCTTGTAGGGCTGCATTCTGCAGAGTGGCAAGTTGGACCTGCAAGGTCTGTGGGGTCCCACTATCTTCATCAGAGAGATATAGGCCTTTTTAGGATCCATGCTTGCCATATGGGCTCTAGTTCCCTGACGGTTTGTGGTTTTAGGGCTGCCCAATCTGTCAGAGACCGGAATGTGAATGGCCATGCCTAGTGGTTGGAGCAGAAGTCAGTGACCAGATGCCAAAGCCAAGGGTCAGAGCCGAAGACAGAAGTCAGGAACTGGAGCAGAGGGTCAGAGCTGGGATACCTGTAGCAAAGCAAGACAGGAGGAGGGGTGGAAACAGGCAGGTGCAGGAGTTAACGCAGTTGTGGGTGAATGCATTGAGCAGTCACTAAACTACTGCCGCTGCTGGGTGGAAGAGCTAGTCTGCTGACTCTTCCTACCCCTCAGGAGGTATAGCCAAACAGGCAGCCTACTGCAGGCACCTGCATTCATTAGGTTGCTCAGAGACTGGCTCTGCTGCAGGCCCTGATTCTGGACAGTCTCAGGTTTGGCCCATGTTAGTGGCTACGATCCAGCCTCATGCTCATGGACCCATTCTGGGGCCCCGGACCCTGGTTCATGTCTATTGGCAGCTGGCCCTGTCTGCTGAATGTCAGGAAGTAGGGTTATGCTTTGTGGAGGTGTTCGCCATGTTATTATACACATAGGTCGGTTCTGGCAGGTAGGAAGGTCAGTCTCTCTGCTGTGTCTGTGACTGGGTCCTTGGCCCGTTAGTGGCATCTGCTTGGCTCACTCACAGAGGCCATTGCCTTGTGGGTAGTGGGCTGTCGTCCTTACGCCATATCAAGTCAGCCCAGGGGTCAATTTCCCCCAGTGGCAAGTGGAACCCCAGTTATCTGAGCTGGAATCCCAGTGTATAAGGCAACACTGCTGAGACCACTGCTTTGCAGGCTCCACGGGAGGCATAGGCTGCACTTGTTTGCAGTGGCTGCAGCGTCACTCTCAGAACGAACTAATTGACTGGCAGGTCACAGTGACAAAGTGAGGAGCATGTGTGCTGTGCAAGCCCAGTCAGCTGGTCTATGGGGATGAGGCTGTGGCGCGTCTGAACTGGGATGCTAGCTGGTGGCCAGGGTTGAGGTCACCGGTACACAAGCCGTTGACAGGAAAAACAGATTCTTTGTGTTACAATGTCAGAGTTACTGCACCTTTGAGCCCTGCTGTAGTCTGCTCTAGGAATGCCCGTCAGATCTCAGGCCTCAGCTGTCACGTCTCTGCCGCAGCCCTCTCCTTTCCGTCCGGGGCTTTAGGGTACAGCCTCCTGCTCTTCACTGCCATTGTCCCCTGGGCTGACAAACAACCAGCCCCTGCTCTCTGGCTTCTGTCCAAGGCCAACGACAGTGTTTTTGTAAATGAGCAGACAGCTCTTCCTAAGTAAACACATTTATTAAAGGACAAAAGCATGCAGAAAAAAACAATACAGGCGTATACACACATGCTAAACATACCAGAAGTCACCCAGCCACCCTATTGGGCCCTGGAAGGCCAAAGTCCTTCCAACACATCAGCGGGGGTTTGGGACCTTCTTGGACAAAAGGTCCTGTCCATTTCCTAGCCCAGAAAGAAGGCACTGAGTCTGGTTAAGCTCAGCCTCTATCTCCCAGAAATCTTTTCCTCCCAGCATCTTGGAAACTGGTAAAACCCATACATCCCCCTGGCCCCAGGTGGCCAAGCTTCCAAAGCAGGGTATTGGCGTGCCCAGCCTTGGGATTCTGTATTTATCATCCCCTAGTGACTTCAGATTCCACAGGAACACCCCACCCCCATGAGCCAGGAACGCATAAGTACACATCATCTGTATTGGTTCAAAGGGCTATGAATAGTCCCTGGCTCAAACCATCTGGCCCACCTCAATAGTAAGTCTTCCTTTTTTGAAGTTTTCATGCTTTCAACATAAGATATGCTCTGGTCCCCATGTCAGTCAATATCTGTCACACTTTGTAAGCAGCATTGTAGAAAGAGAAAGAAGTGAGGGATGGGCAGACAGACACCAACTCTGGCAGCTTTGGGTGCCGATTCAAAGAGAGCCTGTTGGGGGGTCTCTAAGTGAGGCAAGCGGTGCAGGGGCAAGAAGGTCACACAGAGAGGTGGCATTTCACTAGAGCTCTGTGTAAGGGAATGGCAATACATCCTCCCCACCCCCAGCGCCAGCCCCAGAGCAAGCTCAGGCACCAGACCGCCTCTAGTTGTTTCATTACCTCTAGGACAGGCTAGTGAGGGAGCTGGGAAGCGTCCTCCAGCCTATGGGACTGGGCACGACAAGTAGGGCCTCCTCAGCCATTGTGAGCCCAGCAGACCAGCACCATTAGTTGTGAGTGACATCTCCCTGCGTGGATGGAGTTTGTGCCATCACTCCTGCTCCTAGGAGGTAGCCCAGCTACAGCGCTCTGTCTGGGAGGAGCAAGGGAGAACCACCAAGACGCCTGGGCCATATGAATAAAAGCAGCTTTAGGACTTCAGATGTGCAGAGTTCCTGGGGACAAGGCAGGTGTGACTCTGCAGTCCCTGGAGCTGCAGCTGCTCCCATCGTTGGCCTTTGGCATCTACCTAGAGTGAACAGAGATGTGGCAGGTTAAATGGCTGAAAAATAGAATAGGGGCTTCTGCATTTATGTCCTGATCCTACAAACCAGGGCTCAGTCTCCTGCCCCCCACACACAGCCTCCCAAGGGTTCCTTGTACAGGACTATGGGTAGGGTTACCATATGTCCGGATTTTCCCGGACATGTCCGGCTTTTTGGTCCTCAAATCCCCGTCCGGAAGGAAATTCCAAAAAGCTGGACATATCCAGAAAAATAGGGAGGGGTCATGGGGCTTGGGACCGGGCTCAAGCCGAACCGGGCCGGAGCCGCTGGGACCGGGGCTGGGGGTGCTCGGCCGGCGCCGCTCGCACAGGGCCAGGGCCAGCGTGCTCGGCCGGAACCGGAGCCAGCGCCCCAGGGCCCGAGCCGGGCCAGAGACGCCGGGGCCAGACCCTCTTGGCCGGGGCCGGCCGCCGGAGGGAGCCACTCAGCCGGGGGGGCCGGACTGGGCCGCGCCTCCTCACGCACGCCCCCTCCGCTCCCCCAGCCCCAGCTTACCTGCTGCCTGCCTGTTTCAGGTTTCCCACGAATATTTGATTCGCGGGAAGCAGGGGAAGGGGAGGAGCAGGGGGGCGTAGCATTCAGGGGAGGGGGCGGAGTTGGGGCAGGGACTTTGGGAAAGGGGCGGAGTTGGGGTGGGGAAGGGGGCGGAGTTGGGCGGGGCCGGGGCCCCGTGGAGTGTCCTCCTTTTGGACTATTAGAATATGGTAACCCTAGCTATGGGAGACCAGGGGAAGGTCACATATGCCTCAGCACCCGCTGCCAACAAGCCTGTTAGGTTCCCACAGACCTCTCATTTCATCTACTCTCAGCCCTCTTCCATCTCCACCCACATGAGAGTCTGAGCCAGATGGGATGAGCCACTAAGGGCAGGGGTGGGACCCCTGGAAACCTAGACGGGGGGGAACTCTTTATGGGTGGAGGAGGTGGTGTGTGTGTCTTGGGGGCCGCAGCACACTTGGGAATGATTCTGGCCTTGGGAGCGTTTCACAAGGGGTACACTCCTGGCTGGGGATAGTGTGTGTGTGGGGGAAGGGGGCAGGGGAGTGGTGCATGGTTTGTGTGTGTGAGAGGAAGAGAGAGATTCTGGGGTACAAAAGGGGACTGATCCTAGCCTTGGGGTCACTACTAAGGCTGAACCATTTCCCTCAGACTGAGCTGACACCAGTGCCTGCAGCTCTGATGGGATTTTTGGTTTCTGAGGAACAGTGAGGGGTAAGTAGGCTGTTGCCATGGTGATGTCTACCTACAGGAAGAGGAAGTGGTGACTGCATTCAGTGAACTGAAATCAACCAAATAAGGGCTTCCTCAAATCACCAGCAGTGAAACTGGGGGGAAGGGGGGTTGGGGCATGTTCTTTCGCACCATTCCTGTTGCCTACTCCGCTTGGGCCTTGCCATGAAGGATTCTGGGTGTTTCCTTTGGGTGTGGCTCATGCTGTGACCTCTCGCTCCATGCTTAAGGAGCTGGGATTTGTGCACTGGCCCCAAGGCAGTAGCTCTGTCCCAAATCCAGCAAATGCGTACTCTCATGGCCCTGGGAAAACCTACTCAGTATCCACCCGTCTGCAATCTAGGGCTGGACTCTGATTCCCCAGTTGGTGGAGGCCCTAATCCTGTGGCCAGGCATGGAAATGGCATGCCAGCCAGTTATGTGCCAGCTGCCATTTCCTGCCCAAAGCAGACCCATGGTCCTGCACAGGGACCTGCAGGGAATGCACTGGCAGTGTCATGTTTTCTGTGCTGTTTTAGTGGTGGAGATGGCTCTGCAAAGAGTGAAGTCTGCAGACAGCCTGAAACAGTAGCTCTAGAAGGTGAGAACTGTCATGTTCCTGTATGAGATCTGGCCTGGCAACAGAGCTTGCCTATACATCCCAGATGTATTCATCATAGAATCATAGAACTGGAAGGGACCTTGAGAGGTCATCTAGTCCAGTCCCCTGCACTTATGGCAGGAGTAATTATCTAGACCAGGAATGGCCAACCTGAGCCTGACAATGAGCCAGAATTTACCAATGTACGTTGCCAAAGAGCCACAGTAATATGTCAGCAGCCCCCCATCAGCTTCCCCTGCCCCACTCCCAGCACCTCCTACCCACCAGCAGCCCCACTGATCAGGGACTCCCCCTTAGGGTGACCAGATGAGAGGAACAAAATATCGGGACACATGGGAGGGTGGTGCCAGCAGAGCAAAAAAAAAGAAAAAGGGAATGCCACTGGAGGAGCAAAAAAAACCAAACCACAGAGTACAAAATATCGGGGAAAATGGCGTTTTATCGGGATGTCTGCTCACCCTACTCCCCCTCCCTCCCCGCACATCCCAATCAGCTGTTTCGTGGCATGCAGGAGGCTCTGGGGGGAGGGGAGAGGAGCGAGGGCACGGCAGGCTCATGGGAGGGGGCGGGAAAGGGTGGAGTGGGGTCAGGGCCTGTGGCAGAGCCAGGGGTTGAGCAGTGAGCTCCACCCTTTCCAGTGCTTAACTACCCTGACGGTTAGGAAGTTTTTCCTCATGTCCAGCCTAAACCTCTCTTGCTGCAATTTAAGCCCATTGCTTCTTGTCCTATCTTCAGAAGTTAAGGAGAACAATTTTTCTCCCTCCTCCTTGTAACAACCTTTTATGTACTTGAAAACTGTTCTCATGTCCCCTCTCAGTCTTCTCTTTTCCAGACTAAACAAACCCAATTTTTTCAATCTTCCCTCATAGGTCATGTTTTCTAGACCTTTAATCGTTTTTGTTGCTCTTCTCTGGATTTTCTCCAATTTGTCCACATCTTTCCTGAAATGTGGCGCCCAGAACTGGACACACTACTCCAGTTGAGGCCTAATTAGAGCAGAGTAGAGCGGAAGAATTACTTCTCGTGTCTTGCTTACAACACTTCTGCTAATACAGCCCAGAATGATGTTTGCTTTTTTTGCAACAGAGTTACACTGTTGACTCATATTTAGCTTGTGGTCCACTATGACCCCCAGATCCCTTTCCACAGTACTTCTTCCTAGGCAGTCATAAGATCTTTTAATGATCTGCAGGCTATGGGTGAGGTTTGTTTATGTAAGGTATTTTATACAAAGTGCCACCTAGTGGCCGAACAGTAAAATATAATTTAGCATTCCATTACATCTCCCTCTTTAAGTTCTACATTCCTACCATTTACATGGTCTTTGAAGTTCAGTACAGATCAATAAGTTAAGTGTGTCTGAATCACACTATTTTTCTAATTACACGACCTGAAGGCATAGCAGCTTGGTCATCTGGCTGTCCATTAGTAGCAACGACTGGCTGGCCGGTTTGGAATCCCTGAGTCATTGTCTTCTGCACCTGCTATCTGTAGAGTTTCCTCTATTGATTGTTGTTGCTGAAGAACTAACTGTAGATGTTGACAGTCAGTCTTGATCACATATGATCTGGGTGTGGAATTATTTTTTTGTTGTTTTTAAACGATATCTGGAATTGTCCATTCATTTTTTCCATCCAATTTGACTTGAACACAGTCACCAGTTTCTAGGCCTGGTAGTTCTCTAACTGAGTGATGTCTGCTGTAAAAGTGTTCATAAGATTTTTTTAGGTTTTTATCCAATTTGGTTGCTCTCTTCATGTCTGGCCATTTTGGAAATAGGTTCTTTTCAAAACTTGGTCTGAATTGTCTTCCCATCAGGAGTTGTGCTGGACTATATTGAGTAGCTGCTATTGGTGTTGGTTTGTAACTCAGAAGGGCAAAGAATGGATCTTCCTGCTGTAGGATTTCTTGGCTGTCTGTACAGCTCTCTCTCTCCTTTTACTTGGAGGTAACAAGGCTGCTAGTAATATGATCAAAATCATATTTTGTTTAGAATGACTTAAATTCTGCTTCAGTGAATTGTGGTCCATTGTCTGTCACTAGCTGTTCTGGAATGCCGAAGTGAGCAAAAGTGCACCAGTTTCTCAATAAAACTATGATATGGTATGTCTGTCAAGTATGTTATTTCCATTCACCTGGAAAACTAGTCCACGACGACAAGGTCATGATGTCTTCTGAATATGCATAAATCTACAGCTAGTTCTTCCCAGGTCTGTCTGGTAGGGGTGTTGTGATTAAAGGTTCTTTGTGCTGTATTGGTCTATTAGTTCTGCACGGTTCACATGCAGATACTTTATGTCCTTGCTAATGCCCGGCCACCACGCTGACTGGTTGGCCCATTCACAGCATTTAGTTAATCAGTGATTCCCTTCATGGATGAGGTTTGGGATTTCTCTTCTCATTTCATTTGTAATTACGGTGTAATTGCCTTTAACAATGAGTGCATTTGACTCACTTAATTATCCACGCACTGCAAAGTAGTCTCTTGTCACTTCGTTAGTGTGGTTTAGGTACTTGGGCCAGCCACCCCAATGTAACTTAGAACTTCCTGAAGTTGTGTGTCTGTTGTAATTCCTTTTTGGAGCTGGAGTTGTCTCTTTTTTGACAGTGGTCTGTATGTGTCCACAGCATCCACATACACCTTTATGTCATCTCTGAGCTCACGGGTAGCTGAGTGTGATGCTGGGGTCCATGATGGAATGTCTGCTAGTCCCAGATTGTTCCCAGGAACATATTTAGTAATTGGATTAATCGCATTAACCGTAGCAATAGACTGGCATCTCAGCCGTGCTTGATCCAGGTCTTTTTCATTGCTGAGAGTTACAAGTGGTTTGTGGTCTATTATCAGCGTAAATGAATCTAGTCCACACAGATATCTGTTAAAGTTCTAACATGCCCATACACTTGGCAGGCACTCCTTGCCAATCTGTGCATATCATTGTTCTGTTTCTATGAGTGTGCAAGAGCAAAATGCATCTGGCTTCCACTCTGAGCGCTGTTGTTGCAACAATACATTAATTGGTGCATTCAATTCACGAATGGCTTTTACTTTCTCAGGACTAGGACAGATCCCATCTTTGTTTATTGTCTATCCCCAAAACTCAATTTGGGGTAGGCAGGAACCACATTTTTCCTTGTTTTGCTTCAGTCCAGACTAACCAATTAGGCTTAGGGTGAGTGTTTTCTTGTGTTCTTCCATTGAAGATCCATATATCAGAATATCAGCCATGAAACTACAATTCCATTCGTTAATAGTTCTGCCATCAGTCTTTGGAAAATTAAAGGTGCACTGGTAATCCCAAACGGTAATCTTTGAATGCAAAATCTCTTTAAGGGTGTGATAAATGTAGTCAGTTTAGCACTTTCTTTGGATAAAGGAATCTGCTGGAATCTCGAGGCATCCAGCTTGCAGAATGCTGTAGCTCCTTTCACTTTGGGAAGGAAGTCATCCAGTGCTGAGAGGATATATTGTTCTCTCACAGCTGCTTCATTGAGGCTTTTAAGATCCACACATATTTGTATTGTCCCATTTTGCTTTATAAATGGTACCATTGGGGCACACCATGCTGTTGGCTCAGAGATTTTCTTGATTATGCCAATCCACTCCATTCTGTTTAACTCAGTTTCCACTTTATGTAGTAAGGGGATAGGAATCCTGCGAGGTGTATGTACACTATATGGTTCAGCATTGTCTCTTAAAGTGATTTGTATTGGATCTCCTTTCAAAGTTCAATATGACCCAATATTCTGTCAATTTCTTCCACATTTCTCACTAGGCCCATCATGGCTGCCACGCTGCAGCTGGGAAGGCTGATGGTCAGTGGTCCTTTAATCACATACACCCTGAATGCAAAGCTGTTGTCTTTGAAAGTTGTTTCTGTGGTGAATTGGCCCAAGTTCAGAATTCCTCCAGAGCTAGTCAGAGCTGTGTCAGGTGACTTCAGCTCTGGGAGGGGTTGAAGGTTACTGTAAGTCCCTTCTGAGATGACTGTGACATCAGCTCCTGAGTCAGTTTTAAAATCAATAGTCTTGCCATGAATATTCAATTTTACTCTCCAAACAGGTTCTGTGTCTTCAGAAGTGCCAGATCCAAGAAAGAACGGCGCTTGATTGTCTGTAGTATGAGTCAACTCCCTGACTTCCTTAGTGCAGGATATTTCCTGCATTTATTACACCATGTGCCTCTGGCTGGACATGGATCAGCTCTTGGGGTATGATTTTTTCCACACCTTGTGCATGTAGGCTGGAATTTGTCCCTCTTAACATGGGAATTCTCTCTCCTTGCCGCAGAGGTTTTATGATAATGACTTTTAACCTTTACTCTATGTATAGCTATCGCTAGGATTAAATCTCTCTTCAGTTGTAGCTGCTGTGAAAGGTTTTATCTGTTATCCCCATAACCAACCTGTTTCTGATATTTATGTTTTTGGGGAATGAAAAATATGTAGTTTTCAACTGATGTATGCAGAGCTCTTATAAAACATTCTACATTTTCCCCTGGTTCTTGAATTCTCTGGTGAAAACTTGCTCTTTCATAAAACACATTTCTCTGAGGTATAAAGTATGCTTCAAACATAGCCAGAACCCTTTAATAGTCATCCTTGTGACTGTCTTCAGTAAAGTCAGAGGATTTAAAGATATGCTCTGCTTGTTTCCCCAGAACATAAATTAAAGAAGACAACCTGTGTATCCCCAGTTTCCTTGTGAAGCTTAATAGCAAAGCGAAATCTTGCAAAATCTTGTTTCTAGTCCATTCTGAAGGTTTGTCAAAGCTGAAGTTCTCCAGGTTATTGAAGAGGGGCATGTGGATGAGATCCTGAATTTTGTTGCTTTGGTCCTTCTGTTTTTGCTCATAGTTTACTCCTGACACCATGCCATGTCCCTGTGCTAGATATGGACTGGTCACAGAGCTTACTGATACACCCCAGCTCTGTTCAGCATAAGATCCTTTAATGCTCTGCCAGGTATGGTTGAGGTTCATTTAAATAAGGTGTTTTATGCATAGTGCCACCTAGTGGCTGAACAGTATAATACAGTTTAGCATTCCATTACAAGAACTGCCCCAGTCCTACCAATGGGGTGTTAACTCTGAAACTACTTACCTGCTGCTAATCACGGCAACAGAGTGACCAGTGAATGTGCTTACCTCACTTCCCAAAACGTCTCCTGCGCCTCCCTGGTTCTAATCCCCACTTCCCTTATAACTGGCTGCACCAACCACCAGCTTCCCCAATGACTTCTTCAGCGCTGCCCTGCATTGTCAGTGCAAAACTCTGCCACATGTAGAAAATGGAATATGTAGGGAAAGTGTAAATAATGTAATAGTGCACAAGCAGAAGGGGGCACCCTGCTGAATGCACTGTTCATTTTCACATCCAAATCTCCAGAGCTTCATTACATGAGGTTGCTGCGCTGAGGCTGCAGAGTTCAGATCTGCCTCACTGGGGAGCATCAAGCCTTGGCCACATGAGGCGGCCCCTGGTGTGAAGTGCGCTGATGGGAGGCAATGCCAGGCCTGGTCTGTGTTTCATTTGCAAAGAGTGAGGCTGGATGCAGATTATGTCAAACAATTGGATTTATTAAACCCTGTGGCTGAGTTGCTTCCAGTCTAACTCCTCACGTTCCCTGTTCCACTGGCATCCTGTTAGTAACAATCCCTCCAGGGAGAATGGGCTGTCTGACTCTGATTCCACCGACCATGGTACAGTCTGCACGGCAGCATGCTCCAGTCTGTAATGGAGTGTAACGACTGTTGGGTTGGACAAAGTCTGAGGGGGCTTGTAGTGATTTGCCCTGACCCTCTATTTCTTCCCAGCATCCACCAGCTGAGGAGCAAGGTGTCTGAGGAACATGAAGTCATCAAGAAGAAGGAGCTGGAGACTGGGCCCAAGGCCTCTTATGGATATGGTGGCAAATTTGGAACAGAGCGGGACCGAATGGATAAGGTAAAAGCTGCTGTGGCTTGTCTGTGCTCTGCAGAGAGTTCCCCGTCCCAGCAGTGGAGGGGTGGGTCTGTCTGAGTGACTGTTCCCCAGCAGGGAAAGAGCAGGAACAGAGACTTACAGACGTTAGAAGTGGAATAGGTCTGTGCAGTCCCACCCATCTCCCTCCCCATGGACCAGAGCAGGATTATTCCTAATGAACTGTTAGACCAGACAAAGCTTTACTAACTTTAAATGTCCCACGTGATGGGGCCCCCAACATTTCTCCTGATGGGATGATTCCCAGCCAAATCCATCTCCCTGACAGGGAATATTTCCTGATTAATTATCATAATCATCCCCTTTCTTAAATCTGTCCCATTCCTCCTAGTCCCAGAATTGAACACGGTGATGCAGGTGGACTCACAGCACAGCGGCATAGAGAGAGTTCATTCATAGATCCAGAGAGTTTGACAGAAATGACCATTAAATCATCTAGTCTCATCTGTATAGCACAGGGCGTTAAATTTTACTGTTACGTCTGTATTGAGCCCCATAACTTGTGCACCTCTTCAAGAAAGGCGTCCAGTTTTGATTTGAAAACATAGAATCATAGAATATCAGGGTTGGAAGGGATCTCAGGAGGTCATCTAGTCCAACCCGCTGCTCAAAGCAGGACCAACCCCCAACTAAATCATCCCAGACAGGGCTTTGTCAAGCCTGACCTTAAAAACCTCTAAGGAAGGAGATTCCACCACCTCCCTAGGTAACCCATTCCAGTGCCTCACCACCCTCTTAGTGAAAAAGTTTTTCCTAATATCCAACCTAAACCTTCCCCACTGCAACTTGAGACCATTACTCCTTGTTCTGTCATCTGGTACCACAGAGAACAGTCTAGATCCATCCTCTTTGGAACCGCCTTTCAGGTAGTTGAAAGCAGCTATCAAATCCCCTCCCCCCCCCCCCCCCGCCCCCATCTTTAAGGTTCTGACTGTACCGCATTCTATCCAGTGCTTGAATGATTTTTGTAGCTCTTTTTCTGTTCCTCCAATCAGTTTCCTCACCGTTGGGAAATTAGCTGTTTTGAAGCATCAAGTGTATGTACTGCTGGGTGGGACTGTCCTCTCTTTGCCCATATCGAATGTAATCAGGTCATGAGCGCTGTGTGGGAATGGCTCCGGGATGCTGCCGTAGAGCTCAGCCATGTGTCTCTCAGAGGCAGTATACTCTGTTTGTGCCTCTGCCCATGTGTCTGTCCTGACTGCTAGACCAGAATGAAGTTGTGACTGACTCTGTCCGTGTGTCTGTCCTCTGTTGGATAGGAACAGTGGTGGTGCCTGACACTGTTCTTTCTGGTTTCCTAGAGTGCACTCGGCCACGAGTATGTAGCTGATGTTGAGAAGCATTCGTCTCAGACAGATGCAGCTAAAGGCTTTGGGGGGAAATATGGAGTCCAGAGGGACCGAGCCGACAAGGTAGGTGGCCACGGTGGTACAGGTTAGAGCCCTGCAGCGGGACAGGAATCCCACGGGTCCCACAGGACCCACTGCCATAATCGCAGGAGTGGGTAAAATGTACTTTGTTGCAGGCAGGATTGGGTGGGCAAAAACACCAAACTGCGGTAATTTGTGGGAAAACACTAAATCTCTCGTCAGTTGTCATAAATAGAATTTCAGCAATGTAAAGCAAGTTATTCTTTTTTTTTTAAATAAAGAAACAATGCAGGAGTGAGTGGGAGTGGGTATTGTGGGGCAGAATGGGAGAGGGATTAAAAGAATAGTCCAGTGCAGGGCTCTGGTACAGGGCACAGTGAGAACACGTAGCCAGGTGCCCTGCTCTTGCCATGCAGTAAATTAAAGGTCTTAGCCTTTATTTTCAAGGCACACAATGGTCTGGGCCCAGGATTGCTGTGTGTTTTGTGCACCTCGGAACCGCCACTGACAACTCACTCCTCTGGCACAATGCAATTGCCCTTTCTTCTGAGGGGTGCAAGGAACCGGGCCGTGCCTGAGCACCCTGCCCCACCTCGCTGGGGAGGCCTGCTCACGTATCGGGTGTCAAACTGACACTTTTCACTAAATCCACACCGTGGTTTCCAAACTGATATTTATGGCTCTCTGCAATTTTTCTCAATTATGCAAACTAGCTAATTCATTTGCATAAACTCACCCATGGAGCTACACAAAACTTGGCAGCTCTGCACCTGGCATGTGTCATGCTGCCCCCGTCTGGCTGGATACCTGACTTGCGCAGCACGTGTAACTGACATCACAGAATGGGGCAGCCCTGGTCTCTAAGCTCAGGCACTGACCTTTGGCGAGGAGGCGGGGGGTGCAGCGGATAAGAGGGGAACACTGTCATCTTGGCATCTCAGCAGAGGCCAAGCAGGGGGAAGGGCTCTGTGATGTGGAGCCCCCACCCCGGGGCAGTGCTGTGTGAGCGGCTTGTATTTCAGTCATGGGCGTCTCTGTGCACAGGGAGCCCTGGTGCTGCCCTGACCAGTGGGCAGCCCATCATGACCAGCAAGGATGAGCTAGAATCCCCTGGTTCTGTCTCAGTCAGCGCTGCTGCCCCTGCTGTGGCTTAGAACATAAGAACGGCCGTACCGTGTCAGACCAAAGGTCCATCTAGCCCAGTATCCTGTCCACTGACAGTGGCCAATGCCAGGTGCCCCAGAGGGAGTGAACCTAACAGGCAATGATCAAGTGATCTCTCTCCTGCCATCCATCTCCATCCTCTGACAGACAGAGGCTAGGGACACCATTCCTTACCCATCCTGGCTAATAGCCATTAATGGACTTAACCACCATGAATTTATCCAGTTCTCTTTTAAACGCTATTATAGTCCTAGCCTTCACAACCTCCTCAGGTAAGGAGTTCCACAAGTTGACTCTGCGCTGCGTGAAGAAGAACTTCCTTGTATTTGTTTTAAATCTGCTGCCTATTAATTTCATTTGGTGACCCCTAGTTCTTGTATTATGGGAATAAGTAAATAACTTTTCCTTATCCACTTTCTCCACATCACTCATGATTTTATATACCTCTATCATATCCCCCCTTAGTCTCCTCTTTTCCAAGCTGAAGAGTCCTAGCCTCTTTAATCTCTCCTCGTATGGGACCCGTTCCAAACCCTTAATCATTTTAGTTGCCCTTTACTGAACCTTTTCTAGTGCCAGTATATCTTTTTTGAGATGAGGAGACCACATCTGTACGCAGTATTCGAGATGAGGGCGTACCATGGATTTATATAAGGGCAATAATATATTCTCAGTCTTATTCTCTATCCCCTTTTTAATGATTCCTAACATCCTGTTTGCTTTTTTGACCGCCTTTGCACACTGCGTGGACATTTTCAGAGAACTATCCACGATGACTCCAAGATCTTTTTCCTGACTTGTTGTAGCTAAATTAGCCCCCATCATATTGTATGTATAATTGGGGTTATTTTTTCCAATGTGCATTACTTTACATTTACCCACATTAAATTTCATTTGCCATTTTGTTGCCCAATCACTTAGTTTTGTGAGATCTTTTTGAAGTTCTTCACAGTCTGCTTTGGTCTTAACTATCTTTAGCAGTTTAGTATCATCTGCAAACTTTGCCACCTCACTGTTTACTGCTTTCTCCAGATCATTTATGAATAAGTTGAATAGGATCGGTCCCAGGACTGACCCTTGGGGAACACCACTAGTTACCTCTCTCCATTCTGAGAATTTACCATTAATTCCTACCCTTTGTTCCCTGTCTTTTAACCAGTTCTCAATCCATGAAAGGACCTTCCCTTTTATCCCATGACAGCTTAATTTACATAAGAGCCTTTGGTGAGGGTCCTTGTCAAAGGCTTTCTGGAAATCTAAGTACACTGTGTCCACTGGATCCCCCTTGTCCACATGTTTGTTGACCCCTTCAAAGAATTCTAATAGATTAGTAAGACACGATTTCCCTTTACAGAAACCATGTTGACTATTGCTCAACAGTTTGTTTTCCTATGTGTCGGACAATTTTATTCTTAACTATTGTTTCGACTAATTTGCCTGGTACAGATGTTAGACTTACTGGTCTGTAATTGCCGGGATCACCTATAACCCACCACCAGGCTTCTACTGGTGTCATGGCTGCTGAGCAGGGCAGTGTATGCGGAGACCTAACGGCCTTACAGAGCGGTGTGGCAGTGGGTGTGGGGGGGTGGGGACAAAGGGGTCTTCATGGGGAGTGCCTCAGGGCGAGGGTGCCATCCTGGGGCAACCCTGGACAGACAGGCGGAGACAGCTGTGAGTGACGCAGACAAATGAGAGGTCAGGTCAGAGGCTGGTGGCACAACCAGGGACAAGAATAGATGGGGGGGGCACAGAGTGGGCAAGGCTTGATGGAGAGGGTAGGGCAAGAAGCCTAAGTTTGTTGAAGTGGGAAAAGGGGGCCTGGGCTGGCTTGAAGCCTGTGACCCCGAGGTGGACGGCTCTCTGGGCACAAACGCAGCTGCCCAGCTGGGAAAGCAGAGGATGAAGGGGCCAGGCCCTGGTTCTGACTGGGAACCCCGTCCCAAGGAAGCAGCTGATGCTCTTCTGCTTCCTCCTCCAGTCAGCGCTTGGGTTCGAGTACAAGGGCGAGGTGGAGAAGCACGCATCCCAGAAAGGCAAGTTCAGTGGTAGTGTTCACCTCCTATGACACTCCCATCACCCCATCTGTTATTACTCCCCTTGTCACGTCCCAACTCACCCCATCCTCTCTTCTACTCCTTCCCTCCCCTCCACTCTGCCTCTCCCTTCCCCATTCTCCCTCACCACCTCCCCTCCCACCCCACTCTCTGCCACTGTGCTCCCCTGTCCTCTGCCACCCCCTCACTCCTTCCCCCACCCCACCCCTTATCTTCTCTATCCCTCCCCTCCCCCCACCTTCTGCCACTCTTGGACCCCATCCTCCCTCCTCTTCTGCTTCCTCCTAGCCTCATCCCTCCATCCCCACCACTGCCCTCTCTCTCTTCTTGCATTTCTCCTGCCCCTCCCCGTGTCCACCTACCCTCTCCAGTGGATTGGAGGGACCACTAATCTCTGCTTGTGTGCTATTCCCCAGATTACGCCAAGGGGTTCGGTGGCCGCTATGGGGTGGAAAAGGACAAGCTGGACAAAGCAGCCGTGGGGTTCGACTACAAGAGTCAGACAGAGAAGCACGAGTCACAGAAAGGTCAGGCCTGTGGCGGCCATTGTTTTCGGGTGCCCAGCATGTGTCTGGCCTTTCCCACACTAAGATGAAACATGGGCGGGAAGGGGCCAAGCGTCCTTGAGGGGGCACTGCCCACAGTAGTGTAGCTCTGAGAAGCCCAGCTCATTTCTGGGGAGCCCAACGCTGAGCCAAGCCAGGACCTGCCACTTCCAGCAGGCACCGTGGCAGAATGGGCCCTGTGGAGGGGTTTGGCTGCCTCATGGGCCAGGCTAGGGTGTTCCAGGCCCAGACAGCGCAGCCGGCAGCTAATGGGGGGAGCAGGTAAGCTGGCAGGTGAGGCTGGCCTCACTGGGGAGCGGAGGGATGGGAGGCGGCACTGAGTGAGGTGAAGGGAGCGGGTTGCCTGTCAGCGAGGAAGGGGTGGAGCGGTGGTGGGTAGCAGGCTGTGTCTGTGTCCCACGACTCTAGGAGTCAGGACTAGGGCCCCTGTGTGGGGAGCTCAGGACTGAATGAAGATGGAAACCAAATTCCCTCTTGCCCCAGGGACCCGACAGGGAGGCAGGTCAATGAGGGAACAGCATATGTGTGCAGCGTGAATGCTTCTCTCATCCCACAAAAGGCCAGGGGGAGTGGGTGTCTCTCTGGAGCAGGGCTAGGCTTAGGGTGACCAGATAGCAAGTGTGAAAAATCGGGATGGGGTTGGGGGTAATAGGCACCTATGTAAGACAAAGCCCCAAGTATCGGGACTGTTCCTATAAAATCAGGACACCTGGTCACCCTAGCTGGGCTTCAGAGTAGCAGCCGTGTTAGTCTGTATCCGCAAAAAGAAGAACAGGAGGACTTGTGGCACCTTAGAGACTAACAAATTTATTAGAGCATAAGCTTTCGTGGACTACAGCCCACTTCTTCGGATGCATATAGAATGGAACATATAACTCTCAGTTGGTAAGACAACTCCCACCTGTTTATGCTCTCTGTATGTGTGTATATATATCTCCTCATTATATGTTCCATTCTATATGCATCCGAAGAAGTGGGCTGTAGTCCACGAAAGCTTATGCTCTAATAAATTTGTTAGTCTCTAAGGTGCCACAAGTCCTCCTGTTCTTCTCCTAGCTGGGCTGTTGATGAGAGAACAGTGTCTGAAGGGACAGTCCAGCCTTCAATACACCAGCCTGCTCCCTGCACATACCCCAGGTGAGGGGCGTGGTGAGCTGGAGATGGCTTTTATTTTTCCCACTTTAACAAGGCAATGAGGAAAAAATCAGTTAGATTGGCCCCCCTGAGCCCTGCTCCACCCTCCCATCATCCCCTGTGAGCTTCTCCATCCCCACCCCTGCCCTACCTCAACCCCGCACCCACCGCTGACCCAGGGACTGGAGCTGCCTTCATTAGAGTTATGTGAGCCTGAATTAATGGACCGTCTCTGATTGTCTCTCTATGTTGCTGTCCCGTCTCCCCCCTCCACCCCCCGTGCTCTGTCTTCCCCCGTGACTGCAGACTATGCCGTGGGCTTTGGTGGGAAGTTTGGGGTGCAGAAGGACCGTCAGGACAAATGTGCCCTCGGCTGGGATCACCAGGAAGAGTTGAAGCGTCATGAGTCCCAGACAGGTGTGTGCTGCTTCTACTGGTGTCATGTTCCTTTGGGCCAAGCTATGGTGCATTTGGCCCAGCTAACTCTGGGGGCTGACCAGACTGCACTGTGATACAGATGTGGGAATGCTGAGATTTGAAACACAAAAAGCAGGGCATTGTGGGGGTCAAGGAATAGGGCAGGGGTGGGGAGCAGCAGCCGAACAAAGGCTGGGGCACGGATCTGTGTGTGTTGGAGGGCAGAGCATGGGAAGTGCTCACCTACAGCAATAAGGAGTGGAGGTGGGGGGCCCCCAGCTCAGTAAGGAGGTGGCCTATGGGGGGAAGGGGGGTGCCCAGCTCAGTAAGGGGTGGGCTACTGGGAGGGCACCTGGATTAATGCCACATTGCACACATGCGGAATTCATTTTTGAGGAATCTATTCTGAAGAACAACCCCCAAGCCCCGGGGCTTGGACATCTCCCCGGTGGCCACCTGGCGCCTTCCCCAGGCTGGCTGCTACTGCTGATGTGCCGCTGGCCAGGCAGTAGGTCTGTGGCAGGAAATAACCTTCATGGCGAGCACGCGGCATTGGTCCCCTTAGCAACAAAGATGCCATTGGAGCACCTGCTGCCATTTTGCGACAAACGAATGCAGACCCTGCACAAACACCCTTTAATTTTGTATTTGGCATTTGAAATTCGTGATACATTGAATGGGCATAAAGGGCCCATGGTCCGTTTTGGTTCCTGATTGGAGGAGTGTGTTACACTCAGGATTCCAGAGCAGATACTTGGCTATGAATCTGAAATTGGCTGTACAGAGCTATTCTGAGGTGCTGACTAAAATTCCCGGTGTCAGGCATATTCCTGTGGCATGCAGGGAGCAGACACTGGGTGGGGCACAATCAGGCAGTGTAAGGGTACGGACCCACCCCTGCAGCGCCCCCTACTAGTTACTCCGGGGAATCAGCTCGTCCAGCATCTGGAGCGCCCTCTGCAGGCCAGTGATCTGCCTTGTCCCTACTTCTGGCCCCTGTGTCCCTCCCAGGACCCCTGGTGCCCCTTGCTCTGGGTCACTGCCCCCTGGCAGTACCCCACAGATCTGGGTCTCTCCCCCCACAGGGAACCCCCACCCACTAGCCCCACCTTGCCTCAGCACTAGGCCACTGCCAGTCACCAACTAGCCCCCACTCCCTGGGGCAGACTGCAGTATAGGCCACTCATCACTGGCAAGGGGGGTTTGGACCTGCTGCCTTGGCCTAGCCCTGGGCTGCCCACTGCAACCCCCAGTACCCTTGGCCTACTACCAGGCCGCAGCCTGGGGCTTTCCAGGCTGGAGCTCCCCAGCCTTTCCCCAGCCCTGCTCTACTACAGGTACCCTGTCTAGCTCCCTGCAGCCAGGCCCTTCTCTCTCTGAAAGCAGAGAGAGACTCCGGCCTGAGCACCTGCCTCCCAACCTTTATAGGGCCTGCTGAGGCTGTTTGGGGCGTGGCCCCAGCTGCAGCCACTTCCCCTAATCAGCTCAGCCTTCACACTGCCTACTCCCTGGACTATCTCAGGCCCTTCCAGGCTGGAGCAGGTGTCCATCCCGCTATCGGCAGTGATTCCGGGGACTATCTGTGGAGGCTTTTTCCAGTGTTTTCCCAGTTCCAATCAAAGCATCTCCCAGGCCTCTGGCTAAGATGAAATGACCAGGGTTCTGAAGCCCCTGCCTCAAGGCACCGGATGGGGAGTCAGGAGGATGTTTCCCCCTGCTGGAGTATTACCCATTGGGTGCTGGGTGCACGATGTGGGTTTGCCATGTAATGTGGATTTCACGCCTTCCCCAGAAGCATCCAGCATTAGTACCTGACTGAGTGGGCTAGTTCTAAAGTACAAATGGATTTGTTGGCTGCCGACAGTTCTTGTTTGTTCATGGGTTGCTGGAATGGGGCAAAATCCTCCCTGATCTATTTGGGCCCAATCCTTCCTCTGCTACTTGGGGCATCTCCCAGTGAAGTCTATGGGAGCTTCTCCCGAAAGCTGAGGGCAAACTGAACCCTTTGTGTGTTGCAGACTATGCCAAGGGCTTTGGAGGTCGGTACGGTGTGCAGGAGGACAGAGTGGATAAGGTAAGCCTGCTGCACTCAGCACAGTTCACAGTTATGCCCCCAGAACCCCCAAACCTTGCTCCTCTGCAAAGGGGAGTGACACCTGCTGCACCGCTTCTCGCACAGCCTTTCCCCTGTGCAGTTATTTAGCTGTGGTGGCAGAAGGGCAGGGCCTGGTGTGATGAAGCATGGGGGAAGAGAGATGGAATGTGGGTGGTATTTCCATTTTAAGTCCTTTCTGAATCGCTCCCCTCTTGGGCTGAATTCTCTCAGGCCTGGTTTCTGCCTGGGGGTGAATTTCACTGTGTGAGAAGCAGATGCCCTTCCCGTGACAATAAGATTTTTCTCAACCACTCTGCAGCGAATGGGGCTACAGTAGGAATCTGGCAGGGAGGGACCAATCCTCTTGTAAGTTCTTCATTCTGAAGGACCTCACTCACTGTGGTCCCAAAGCTGCTTTGCACACAGATTTGGTGTCATTTCCCTTCTGTCTTTCACACACACTTTATTGTTAATTATTTACATCAGAAATAAAGAATCGCAAGCCTAGGGTTACAAAGTGTAATTTCTATTAACAAGAAGGATTCCTGCACCATTTTCCATCTTCTTCATCAGTGTTTGTGTGGCTCTCATACTGGTCGTCTTGGCACAGTGCGCCCCACATTTGGGCCATGGCAGGATCTGAGTTATGAGAATGGGCTTAGTGCAGTGGTTCCCAAAATGTTACAGGGGGTTCTTGGGGAAAAAATTCCCTAATGGCAGACAGAGCTGTCCCTAGGGACCCCGGGCAGCATGGGCCAGCAGCATGGAGCCCCTGAACCTCCAAGAGCTAAGCAGATCAAAGCAAGCATATCTATCACACTGAGGAGATTTAAACGTCAAGATTCCTTATAAGAAATGGAAAGGGACGTGGATATTTTTTGCTGTTTTTAAAATTAAATAGGCAGCTAGTATTGTTTAAAAAAATATTACGAAGAACAAGTTTAAGCTTTGTTGTAACGTGCGTTGTTTGCCTGGACTGCTCAAGACCTGAATGCTTGTGTAGGAGGAACTCTTTGAGTTGGCTTCTTAAATACCTTCCTGCTGTTTCATCTGATACTCCTTGATGAAACATAGGAGCCTTGTCTTGTAACAGGCTTATTCAAAGTGATACAAGCTATGAAAGTGACATCTGGAAGAGTTTTGCCGTTTTCATAATGTAATAAAAATACTGTAATTATAAATAATAATAAATAATAAATAGTGTGTAATAAGCATGTCATAAAAACAATTTTTATATTTCCAAGTCACTGCTTTTATAATTTATACTCAGGTAAAGGAGAAAATCCCTGGAAATACTCATTTTTAGGAGGGGGTTTGCGAGACTTGACATTTTAGTGAAAGGGGTTCACAGGTTGTTGAAGTTTGGGAACCACTGGCTCAGTGTGTTCCACTGCCCGTTGGTTTGGGTCTGGCTGAGTTACCAGCCTTCTGGGCTCCTGCGCTGGGCAGTCACAGTCGGTTGGGTGGTTGGGTATTTTCTTACTGAGTTCAGAAGGTGCAATGGGAAGGGGGCTGCATGGTCAATAACAGTGGTGAGCATGCGCGAAGGCCATGGCTCTGCAGGAAATTTCCTTTGTAGCTACCTGCCTCATCTCCAGTACTGCACCTGTGGACAGATGTGCTGCGGGCGCAAAGGAAATGGAATGTTAGGGTCCTACAGGTGCCGTGTATGCAGGGGAAAGTGTTGAGCTTCTGGTTTGATTTTACCCACAAGGATAAGCGATCTAGATTCCATTCTATACAGGTTCTCATATTGCACTCAAACTGCAGTATTTGAGCACCTTCCTATCATTCATTGACGGTTGTGACTAAGAGCTGTCACGTATTGTTTGTTCTTTCTTTCTCCTTCTCCCCAGGGGGAGAATTTTGTGTGCAGTGGAGTGTTTTGTTTTGGCATGGTTTTCATTGTTTTGGGGGTATTTTATGTGCATTTTGCTCTGTGCATGTTAGAGAAGGCAGGTTTCAGAAGTGTGCCTGGCACTTGGAGCAGAGCAATGGTGGTGAGATTTGGGGTGGTCCTTAGTTCCTTTGTTTGACAGTCTGGGATTGGCCGGTGAGAAAGCACTGACTCCTACAGAAATGGCCTTACACTTGGTGTAGCCAGCTCTGTTGTGCAGAGTAGGGGACTTGTTGACCATGGTCTACATCCTGGAGCTTAGGCTCTTTTAGATATGGTGGATCTAGGCCTCTGAGCACCCTGAAGATAAGGATTGAGATCTTGAACTTGATGTGATATTCTATAGCCAGCCAGTGTCAGGAGCAGAGAGCAGGTTGGATGCTCTCATGGTAGCCTATGTTGCTGAGTAGAAACATGGCAGCATTCTGTGCCAGCTGGAGTTTCCTAAGTGCTGATGGCTTCATACCCAGGTGCACTGCACTACTGTAGCCCAGAAAGGAGTTGACAAAGGTGTGCATAATCCAGACTACCAGGATGGGATGAAGTCTCCTAGCCAACTAGAAACGGTTTGTTTTGTGAGAGCTCAGTGTCAGTGAGGAATCAAAGAGCCCCCTAAGCTATGCATGTCAACATTAAAATTGGACTGGACCGAGAACTGATCCTTGTGGGACTCCACAGTTGAGGAGTCTAGTGGCAGAGGTGCAGTTTCCCATCACCACTCATTGGATGAGTCCCTCCGGGAACCGACCATTTTAGCACATTCCCCTGGAACTGAGTCATCTCTCTTAGGTGAGACTGCAGTATCAGACTGGAAATAAGGTGTACACTTTTAACAGTGAGGGCAATAAACCAGTGGAACAACTTACAAAGATCATGGTGGATTCTCCATCACTGACAACTTTTAAACCAAGGTTGGATGTTTGTCTAAAACCCATGCTCTAGGACAGGGGTTGGCAACCTTTCAGAAGTGGTGTGCTGAGTCTTCATTTATTCACTCTAATTTAAGGTTTCGCGTGCCAGTAATACATTTTAATGTTTTTAGAAGGTCTCTTTCTATAAGTCTATAATATATAACTAAACTATTGTTGTATATAAAGTAAATAAGTTTTTTTTAAATGTTTAAGAAGCTTCATTTAAAATTCATTTAAAATGCAGAGCCCCCCAGACCGGTGGCCAGGACCCGGGCAGCGTGAGTGCCACTGAAAATCAGCTCGTGTGCCACCTTCGGCACATGTGCCATAGGTTGCCTACCCCTGCTCTAGGAATTATTTCAGGGCAGGTCTCTGGCCTGTGTTATACAGGAGGTCAGATTAGATGATCACAATGGTCCCTTCTGGCTTTGGAATCTAGGAAATATGAATCCATGACTCTTGTGGTGGACAGTACTAAATGCTGCAGCGAGGTCCAAGAGGATGAGAATAGATGACTGACTGCCCTCTATCCATTGATATCAGGAGAGTGCCATTCATGCCACTAAAATGGTTTCAGTCCCATGTCTGGGCCTTAATCCAAATGATGCCAGGTCTAGGATATTAACATCAATTAGATTATCTTGAATTAGGCATTCGCCTACCCTCTTTATGAGCTTGCTCAGGAGTGGGAGCTTTGATGCTGGGCGGTAGTTGGTTAGAACCAATGTGTCCAGGGTTGGCTTTTTCAGTGTCACTTGCCCTGTTGTGAATTTGAAGGGAGAAGAGTTCATGACTCTCTTTCACAGGCCAGGAATAGGATTCTCTGGTCATGCCTCCTCTTGAGCGTCCAGGACATCTTGCAGAGTGAAGGTCCTGACCTCAGAGAATGCAGGCAATCACTGGTGTGGGGGCTTGTTTAAAAAGTCTTCCCAAATCTGTGGGAATGTACAGATTACTTTGTGTCAATGGCCTGTCTTCCTCATTAACCACCACTCCACTACTGCTTGTCTCATCTGCAAACTTTACCAGCAAAGGCTTTTTAAGAAGTGAGAAGTGAAAAGAATTAGTAACAGAAATTAACAATATTAATAGTCAGTGGAAGAACTAAGACACTCCTTCTGGCTCCTAAGCCCCTGAGGTGCTATAGAGTGGGGAAACTGAAGCACAGAGAGACGTGACTCCCCCAGTGTCACACAGCAGGCCAGTGGCAGAACTGGGAATAGAATCCAGATGGGTGTCTGGCTGGGCCATTGCCCTGGGGACTATGGTTCTGCTGCATCTCTTCCCTGGCATGCTGGATGTGCCATTCTCTTCCCTTTTCAGAGCGCCTCTGGCTTTAATGAGATGGAAGCTCCAACTTCCTCCTATGAGAAGACCAAACCTGTGGAGGCAGGTAAGACACTCGGAAACAACCAGAGTGCCTAGCCCTGGCCCTGCACCTGGGAAGAGACTGTATTCCACGGCTTTTCCTACAAGCCTCCGCAGTCAGAAACTCCGCACCGGGCATGTGGCTGGGGGGTTGTGCGGGTTTGGCCTGCAGGCTGGAGGGGGAAGATGATGGAGTCAGTGGGTTTGGCCTGGGGGGGATGGAGGCAGCCCATTAAGAGGGAGGAGGATCCCGGGGGGGGGAGGGGGTGCCCTGGAGACAGGGGAGGCCAGTTGGGTGGCGTGTCCCAGCAGGCTGACCCAGGGTGCCTGTTCCTGAGAAGCCATTTCTCTGTGCAGCCTCCAGTGGAGCCAGAAGCCTGAAGTCGCGATTCGAGAGCATGGCCAAGTCGGCTGACGAAGAGAATAGGAAGCGGGTGGAGGAGGAACGAGTGAGGCGCCAGGCCCGGGAGCAGCGGGAGCGCCAGGCAGCCCAGCAGCCGCAGCAGCAGCAGCAGCAGGTGAGTGGCCCAATGCCCAGCCACGGCCAGGGCTGCCCTGTCCCTGCTGGTGGGGCCGGGCTCTGGGGTGGCTGTGGACACGGGAGCACAGCAGCATTGTCCCCCTCTCTCAGGGCGGGCAGGGATTTGCCCAAACCCCCTCAACAAGTTAGTGTTGGAGCCAGGCATCCTGATTTGCAGGCCAGTGCCTGATCTGCCTGCCTCAGGGCAGACCCACACCAGGGTGACCACCCATCCCGAATTGTCTCTGGGACAGCATTTGTCCTGGATTCCCCGCGCTGCTCCACGACTGCCCAAGGCTTGGGGACGGCCCCAGACTCTTCCCAGTGAGGGGGTTGAGGTGGTCCTTAGTCCCCCCTTGCCATGAGGGCCCGTCCCTCGCTGCTCCTCCTCTTCCCACAAGGCTCCGGCCCTGACCAGGTGCCGGACTGTGATAAGAGCTGCCCAGGGATCCCAGGCCGCTGTGGGGATCCTCAGACTCCCCACCTGCCCTGGGGTGGCGTGCCCCGTGGGTGGGGACATGGGCTGGGTGCTGCTCTCTGGCCCCCCACCCAGGGCAAGTGGAGGATCTGGGGCTCCCCACAGCGGCCTGAGCTCCCTGGGTGGCTCTTACCATGGCCCCAGTCTGACTTCTGGCCTGGCTATGGAGTGGGGCCTCAGGGGGGAAGAGGAGGAGCAGGGGGAGGGGCCACAGAGGGGGCGGAGCTCCTGCATGTGTCCCGTTCTTGAATTTTGAAAAGCTGGTTACAAAAGCAATTGGGAAAGGAGACATCAGCCCTCCAGCACTTAGATTCTCCCAAAGGGCTCCTTCTCTTCTTTCTGAGCCCTGGTCTACATTACAAACTTATGTTGGTATAACTGCGTCACTCAGGGGTGTGGCAAATCGACATAGTTATACCGACTTTTAGAGTTTGTCCACACCTATAGCACTGCAGCAGCACCTCTGTAGTGTTTAGTGACGCAGGTACCTGTGCTGATGGGAGAGCTTCTCCTGTTGGCGTAGGTGCTCCACCTCCCCGAGAGGCAGTAGCGATGTCGATGGGAGAAGCTCTCCCATAAACATAGCGCTGTCTACATGAACCGGACTCATCCCAGCACCAGACAGGGCCCTCACCGCTCCCTGATGCATGGACCAGACTCACTCCAGCACCAGACATGGCCCTTCCTGCTCCCCATGACCCCGATGCATGGACCCAATTCATCCCAGCACCAGAAAGGGCCCTCCCCACTCCCCAGTGCAGGGACTGGATTCTTCTTGACCCCGATGCACAGACCAGAGTTTTGAGTCCACCTTATATGCCCCCAAGACTGACAAACTGGGGGGATGTAGCTAGTAGGGTCCTTCAGGGGTCTGTGCTTATTCAATATTTTAATATATTTGAATATTCAAAATATTTCAATATTTTCATTAATGATTTTGGTAATGGAGTGGAGAGTATAGATGCTTATAACATCGCGGATGACACCAACCTGGAAGGGGTTGCTAGGACTTTGGAGGACAGAGTTAGAATTCAAAATGACCATGTCAAATTGGAATATTGGTCTGAAATCAAGATGAAGTTCAGCAAAGACAAGTGCAAAGTACCACACCTAGAAAGGAAAAATTAAATGCAAAACTATAAAATGGGGAATAACTGGGTAGGTGGCAGTACTGCTGAAAAGGATCGGGGGGTTCTAGTGGATCACAAATTGAATATGAGTCAATAATGTGATGCAGTTGCATAAAAGGCTAATGTCACTGTGGGTTCCACACTTTAGGATAAATGTGGACAAATTGCAAAGAATCCAGTGAAGAGCAACAAAAATGATAAAAGTTTTTTGAAAACTTGACCTATGAGGAAAGGTTTTAAAAACCGGGCACGTTTAATCTTGAGAAAAGAAGAGTGGGGGAGGGACCTGATAAGTCTTCCAATATGTTAAAGAGCGCTGTGATCAATTGTTCTCCACGGCCACAGAAGGCAGGACAAGAAATAATGGGTTTATTTGCAGCAAAGGAGATTTAGATGATAGGTAAAACTTACAGGTAGTTAAGTTCTGGTACAGGCTTCCAAGAGAGGTTGTGGAATCCCTGTAGTTAAAAACAGGTTGGACAAATACTTGTCAGGGATAGTCTAGGGTTACTTGGTCCTGACTCAGTGCAGGACCCTTGAGGGCCCTTCCAGTTCTACATTTCTGAAGGACATAAATCCACACCATGTAGAGGTCAAAGCATAGGGGTTTATTACACACAGCGCTGGCGGAGTGTCACCTGGCTTATTAGGCTCAGAGACACTGTCAATCAATTGATTACAATGAAATATATAGATTTTCCATGGGCGGGGGAAGGTGACGGGGTAGGCAGTTCCACCCCGAGATAGGTTTTGCAGCAAGACAAGATAGCACAATAGCCAATGGTTAAAAGGTTACACAATGTCTCCACCCATGGTCTCAAGTTAGCAAGTTAACATTTGATTAATACTTTGATAAAATGTTATTAGTATAAAATATATATGTTGAATTCTGATTTGGGGTCCATAGGAACGGAGTAACTCCTTTGATTGTCCGACAGGTACATGTCTAGGGGATAAAGCAAAGAAACAGTGAAAGCATATGAAAATAGAGATTGTCTCCTTTATGTCTTAAGGCAGGGCATTGGTCCCTTGGAAGGGAGGTGGAAGGATGCCATATCATTATAGTGACATGTGCCAATATTTCATAAACTCAAGGTTGGATCTGTGGGAAGACTGTTTTCCCTTCAGGAGAAACACAATAGGAACAGGGATCCTCTGTTCAATTTGAAACATTGGATGAAACATAATTATTCAGTTATTGCTTCAACATCTGGCATTTCTACTGACCAAGCAGATCTTAGCAAAGGCAATGTCATCTTGTTTACCCCAGCTTTCTCGTAGCTGATCACTATTAGCTAGGTCTCTGGTCTCCAGACCAAACTCTGGACTTTGGGTCTGGAAAAGAGCTGGCATAATTCATATACCAGGTTGTTTATATAACATGCACATGGATTTTAACCCTTCAATTTCTATGATAAGAACCTCCACTATGTGACCAGATACCCCTCCACAGAGCACTGGGGACTGGTCTCAGCCTTTCCCCACACTGTGGCCCTTTCTGGCACATGGATGGGGGTGGTGGCTTCCTGAATGAGAAACATTCCTGCTCAGAGGTGCTGGAACCATTTGTACAGTGGGGGGGCTGAGAGCCATTTAACTAAGCTGTAAATCCTGTATATAGCTGCAGCAGCACCCCCAGCACCCCTAGTCCCTGCACCTATGTTCCTGCTGAGTGGACCCTTCCTGAGGCTGATTCCTGCAGGTCCCACACGAGCAATGGGTCCATCGCCATTAGGTCCCTTAGTCTCCTGAGTGGGGTTTATGGGAAATGGGACAGGCTCCAGTGAGAGGAGAATGAGGCTTGTGTGTAAACTGTCCCATCGGGAATAGGAAAGGGAGTCACTCTGGATCCTGTGCAAAAAGACTGAATGGTGCTGATGATCTCTCTCCTTAAAGGAAACCCAGGAGAGTGAGGAGATGAACCGTAAGGAGCCGGGTCCCACGCCAGCTCTGGTACCCAGGAGGGTTTGCAAAGAACCAGCAATGCTGCCTAGTCCACAGAGACAGCAGGTACGGGGGCAGCACTGGGTGAGGGCCACCGCTGCCGGGGAAGGACAGCGTGTAAGTCAGAATTGGTGTGTGTGGGCGGGAGGGCTGTTACTATGAAGGGAGGGCAGTGTGGGGATGGGGGTCATGGCTACTGGGCACTTTACGCTTCCCCTTTTGCAGACCAAATCTGGAACTGTACTCAGGGGAGGGGTCAGCAGCAGCTGAGTGGGTAAATACCCGAAGCACAGCTGAGGGGCAGAAGAGATTTCACAGGGCAGCACGAGAGGCTTGGAACACTGGGAGAATGGTTCCAGTTCTAAGTGGCTCTGGATACTACCAGATGTTGATAATGCTGGGCTGTGCCCATGTCTCTGTAACGGGGCAGGGAGCCGCTGCAGCAATGTTATATAAAATGCACACTAAGTCTTTTTGCACCTCAGCTTAACGCTCTGCTAAAGCACAGGTCAGAGCCGGCTTCTCAGGACTTTTCAGGAAGGATGCACAGAGTCAGTTCAACCTCAGGACTAGTGTGTGTAAAATCCTGTCAAGTAGGTGTTAATAGCTTCCAGCAGCTTCAAAGGGAGCGAGCCACACCACACCACTCTTTATGGCCACGGAACACATTGTGACTAGTATTTGGAATGCTGTGAATAACGTTTAACCAAAAGCTGTTAGGCCATACGTATACTGGTGTGCCTCATACAGACCTCTCACTTCGTTGCTGTTATATACACTTAAATATAAGGTTCCAACATAATGTCTACGCTTCTATACTTCAACACACACACACACACACACACACACACACACACACACACACTCGCCACCAAGCTTCTCTCAGAGGTGATTTCTCAGTCTTTATGCTATAGCTGTAATATGTAGTGTGTCACTTGCACTCTTCAGAGCTTGACACACACACACACTTGCTGAGACAGATCTATATTGCTGATTTGGTCTGATCTCTGTCCATATTGAATGTAATCAGCTCATGTTTCCTGTTACCATTTCAATGTGCTATGGTATTGCTTGTATAGCAGCTGGACAAGAGACACAATCCTGACAGCACTTGCCCCAAATTGCCTTGCTGTAGCCGGGGATGTGTGTTGTTTTTTTATCAGCATTTGGTTTAAACTGGCTCAGCCATTTTTAAACCACAGGGTTTCAGCTGGTTTGCAGTTTCCAGCAGCTCCCTTCCCTTGGGACTAGCTTACAAATGGCAGTTTTGCCAGTGGTAAGATTGGCACCTGCCAGGTAAAGCTCATGTCCTGTGGCTCTGCACAGTTCTTGGGCAGCTGCTTAAATCTCTTATTGGGATGTTTCCTTAAAAGCCCTTCTGGTGATGGGCACCATCTGCAGGCAGCATGTAGCACCCCCCTCAGGGATCAGACCCCTTAATACTGGCGATGCGCAGACACACGCAGGTCGAGTCCCTGCCCCACAGTTTATACTTGACATGGGTTAGTTTCCCATTCTTCCCTCACTGCACAGCAAGAGGCAGACATACAGGATGAGGAACAGGCCCCTGCACTGCCACCGCGGCCCTCAGACTTGGACGAAGATTCCAGCAAGCTGCATGAGGAGTCGCATGAGGAAGAGGCCATCTATGCCGACAGCGTGGATCTGCAAGGGGACTATGAGGAGCTGCCGGAGCTCTCGAGGGAGTCAGAGGCCATCTACGAAGAGGGTGTTGATACGAGTGAGGACTATGAGGAGATCCCCCCAGAGAGTGCATCCAGCAGCAGCCAGAACATTCCCTGCCCTGGTGAGTGACAGGGAACGAGTCCTGGGGCATGTCTCTAGGGACACAGGTGTCTGTCTGGACTTCAGAGTCAGGCCAGGCAGGCACTGTGGTGCCATAAAAACGCCAGAGAGAAACTCAGCATCATGTTGCTCTGCAGCGATTGGCCTCCCCAGACACCATGGGGAGCCTTGCTGGGGGCAGCCTGCTTTGCTCTTCCAGTTGGGAGAACTGGTGACGGGGTGGGGGGTAAGCAAAGCACTGCCTTGCTCTAAGTTCTGAGACTAGCTCAGTTAGTCCTAGGCCAGCAATAGACTCACCTGTTCAAGAGGGGCCAAGGTGGGCTCGCCCGAGGACGGGACAATGCAGTGTGCTCTGGTGCAATTCAGTGCTTGGTGCTGTGTTTTGCAGGGAGTGATTTCCAGCCATGCCCCAAAGTCTGTGCAGATTTAGTTCATTTCCAGCTGCAGTTCAAAGAACTGATGTTGACCTACAAATGCCTAAGTGATTTAGAGCCTGCACCTTCCTGGTGTGAGGCCTTCAGAGTTGATACCTGCTGGTTCAAAGGGAGTGGCTGCCAGGAGGGCATTCTGAGTGAGAGGAGCTGAGTGGCGCGCGCTCCCTTGTGGCTCATAGCAGGGCCAGCTCCAGGCACCAGCGAAAGAAGCTGGTGCTTGGGGCGGCCAATGGAAAGGGGCGGCATATCCGGGTCTTGGGCAGCAATTCGGCGGCGGGTCCCTCAGTCCTTCTCGGAGCGAAGGACCCACCGCCGAATTGCTGACGAAAAATGAAAGTGGCGGGGTGGAGCTGCCGCTGAAGTGCTGCCGATCGCGGCTTTATCTTCTCCCGCCCCCACCCCCGCTTCGCCGCTTGGGGCGGCAAAAAAGCTGGAGCCGGCCCTGTCTGGTCTGTGGCTGAGGTTTTCATGCCTGCTAGGAGTGTGCAGCCAAATCCCCCTGTCAGCTTTTAACCCAGTGTCCCAGGGGCTCAGAAGGGATGATGGGGCAAGGGGTGGTTCTGTTTACTTGTAGATGGCAAAGGATCAGTTCGATACTGTGGAAGAGGCTCATTTTAACAAACCAAAATAACTAGCACCTTCCTGCCCACCTTGTCGGTACCCAGCACCTGCAGGAGACGGTGCCCAATGCTGGCCCTGCACCCGTGCAGAAGGAAACAACCGAGAAGAGCCCTGCATCCTGCCAGCCCATGGAGGAGGTGCTGGGCACTGGAGAGGCACCAGAGTGGAGCACATGGGCACTTGTGTGGGAGGTGCTAACAAAGCTGCATCTCAGAGCTGAACACTCGGCCTGGGCCTGGGAGCCCGAGTGAAAGCGAGTCTGGCTATGGTGCTTTGGCCCAGCCGGGCTGTGTCCTGGCCTGCTTTTGGCCAAGCACCTGGACCCTCTCTGTTTGGCAGCAGCTAGGACCCTCCCCCTGAGCGAGTACCAGACAGTGCATGGCCCAGGGCCAAACCGCTACCCGTGGCTAGCTTAGCTGGCTTCCCGCTTAATGTGCTGGCTTTTGTGCATTGCATTGTAAGACACTTCTCTTTCCCATTTAGTGAGAGCTGGGTGCCTGACTACCTTGTGGTAAGTGTCAGCCAGTGCATCCATCTTAGGGTGACCAGACAGCAAATGTGAAAAATCGGGACAAGGGGTGCGGGGTAATAGGAGCCTATATAAGAAAAAGACCCCAAAATTTGGACTGTCTCCAATAAAATCGGGACATCTGGTCACCCTAGTCCATCTTGTGCCCTGGCTAAGGACCGAGAGGTGCAGGGAGTGCTCTGTCTGGTCTGGCCCTTTCCCGCAGAGACAACAGTCACTCTGAGAAAGGGGTGAGGCCTTTCCCCGATGATGGGGCCTGAGGTTCAGAAGGGGAGGGGGAGATCACCCCTGTAAACCTGGCAGGGTCTGTGCATAGTTCGGGGCTGCCTCTCCTGAGCCATCCTCTGGTGTTTTCCTGCAGAAGTATCCGAGAATGTGTACGAGGCGGATGATGCTGGGCTTTCTGCTGTGGCTCTGTACGATTACCAAGGAGGTGAGTCTGTCTGCTTGGCCTGGCGAGCAGGGGAAGGGGGTGATCTGCCTGTATGGGAAGATGTGGGAGGAGTCAGCCTGGATCGCCTGTAGGGGAAGGGGAGGGTCTGCAGGTTCTCCCTGAATAACGATGTGATATTAACCTCCTGCTTCAAGGCCTCAGCCATTCTCTAGCTATGAGGGCACGTCACACTTAGGGTTGCCAACCGTCTAATCACACAAACCCAAACACTCTTGCCCTGCCCCGAGGCCCCGCCTCTGCCCCTTCTCTGAGGCCCCGCCCCGCTCACTCCATCCCTCGTCCCTCCGTCGCTCACTCTCCCCCACCCTCAGGGGCTTGGGGTGCAGGAGGGGGTGTGGGCTCTGGGCTAGGGCTAAGGGGTTTGGAGTGTGGGAGGAGGCTCCAGGCTGAGCCTGGGGCATGGGGTTGGGGTGCAGGAGGGGGTGCAGGGTGCAAGCTCTGGGAGGGAGTTTAGGTGCTGGAAGGGGCTCAGGGTTGGGGCAGGGGGTTGAGGTGCAGGAGGAGATGGGAGGGGTGTGGGCTTTGGCCAGGTGTCACTTACCTCGGGCGGCTCCCAGGCTCCCTACCTGCTCTGGCCCCGTGCCGCTCCCAGAAGCGGCTGACATGTCCCTGCGGCCCCTGGGGGAGGGTCAGGGGGCTCTGTGTGCTGCCTGTTCCCCGAGCACCGACTCTACAGCTCCCATTGGCCGGGAACTGCAGCCAATGGGAGCTGTGGGCACGGAGCCTGCCTTAGACCCACTGCACCGCAGACTGGGAGCCACCCGAAGTAAGCAGGACCAGGGTGCTCTGCGCACTGCCCCTTCCACGCGCTGTTCCCAGAAGTGGCCAGCATGTCCCTGCACTGCCCCTGCCTGTAGGCACCGCCCCTGCTTGCAGGCACTGCCCCTGCAGCTCCCATTGGCTGCAGTTCCCAGCCAATGGGAGCTGCAGAGTCGGTGCTCTGGGCGCGGGCAGCGCGCAGAGCCCCCTGCCCCACCGCAGGAATGTGCTGGCTGCTGCTGGGAGCGGCACACAGCCAGGGCAGGCTGGGACCCTGCCTTACCCCCGCTGCACAACCGGACTTTTAGCGGCCTAAAATCTCCTTGTTTGGCTTTAGTAGCCTCCGGGAGAGAGAGCCTGATTCTGGGAGACTCCCAGCGAAAAAGGGAGGGTTGGCAGCCCTAGTCACACTGCAATCCAAGACCCGCGGCACCAAGTCTCAGAGCGCGGGTCAGTTGACTCAAGTTAGCAGGGCTCAGGCAGTGGGCCTAAATATGGCAGAGTAGACATTCAGGCCTGGGCTGAAGCCTGAGCTCTGAGACTCACCCCCCTTGCTCAAGGCTGAACATATAAACTGCAATTTTTAGCCCCCCAGCCCGAGCCCCATGAGCCCGAGTCAGCTGACTTGGGCCAGCCATTGCTGTGCTGCAGGTCTTTGATTGCAGTGTAGACGTACCCTTAGAGACCAGAATGAGACCTAATGTGGGGCAGAGTACCCCAGCCCTGCTTCTGCCCTGTTCTTGTGCACTCCTCTGAGGCATCTGGTACCAGCCACTGACAGAGCCTGATACCAAACTAGATGGGCCGTGGGTCTGATCCAGTCCGTCATTTCCTATGGTCCTATGCTGCGATGGGACACTGAGGAAGGGGAAGTGGGGGGAACCACTGGTGTGGGATGTAAGTGGAGAGGAAGGGAGACCTGCCAGGATGTGGCAGTGGCCTCTGCTGTACTCCCCGTGGGGTAATTTCCCCACACACACACCCTCCCCAAGGTGTCTTTGCCCCCAGGAGCAAATTGCATTGTGCCTCTTTTTCCGCTTTCATTTTTGCAGAAGGTGACGATGAAATTTCCTTTGACCCCAATGACACCATCACTCACATCGAGATAGTGGACGAGGGCTGGTGGCGGGGGCATTGCCATGGCAAAGTTGGCCTCTTTCCAGCTAATTATGTGAAGCTACTTCAGTGAGACCTGCCATTGCCCGAACCCCTCTGCCTCTTACTGCTTCAGCGCTTTATGTGTAGCTAGGGCCGGGTTACAGTGAGCAGCTCGGCTCAGCCCAGCACACCTGCGTGAGAGAGAAACTAACATGAAATGACAAATAGGATCCCGGGGGGCAGGCTGGCCAATGTGGGAGTGGGGGGTGGGTGGGTAAATAATGAGGCATGGGGCCTTTCTCCTCTTGGAGGTGCTGGTTCCAATCCAGCCCCAGCGTTGGGGCACTGGCTGCCTCAGGGGAGTGGGGAATAGGATACGGGGCCTTTCCCTATAGGTTCTCATGCTAGCCAGATCAACCCTTGGCTAGCAATCAGCAAAGTCTTCCGCATGCACTGGCCTCTCTTACCTGTGTGGCGGGCTTAGCCCAATTCCAGGTGCACCTGTATCTGTGTAACAGAATCCGTCCCATGGAGGACAGCCATCCCAAAGACCAAGAGCAGAATATGCCATGAGGAACGACGTACTCGTAACACTCCGAGGGGTTCAGCTCAGGCCAGGGTAAGGCACAACGGCAAGTAGGAGAGGGAGGCTTGAGATTTTGCTGCCTGGGGGTAAACAGGACTTCAGCCTCCAGGGTGGGGAACTGGGAACCTTTCATTTGCACTAATCTCACCAAGTTCTCCTGTGTTGAAAGTGTGATTTTGGCTGTAACATGCTGTTCCATTCAATGGGAGATGCCTGTGCAGAGGCAGACAATAAAGGAGAATCTTACTAAGGCCTTAGACTTCCTGCCTTTTGTTCCTCTGTCCAGTGAAACTGTTGCTGGATACCGCGTCCAGTTCTGGGGGTCAAGCCTTTGAAAAGGATATTGGAACCATTAGAAAGGGTTCAGAGAAGCACGAGCCAAGTCTGGGAACAGGCCTTAAAGTGAGACACTAAAGGGTGTTACCTAGTTAGTGTACCAAAAAAAGAAGGTTGAGAGGTGACTTGAGCATGAGCTAGAAGGTCTGATAGCAGAGAGCCGTTTAACGAAGCAGACACGGGCAGAACAAGAGCTAATGCACAGGGGTAATAGAACATTTCTACTTGGAAAATAAACTCTTTTGTTTTTTTAGAGTGAGTGTAATTAACCATTGGGACATGGGCCCTGGGATGTAGTAAATTGTCCATCAGTGGGAGTCTTTGAATCAAGCTTGGAGTCCTCTCTGAGTCAGTCTAGTTCAACCGCAAGTTTTTGGGCTGGAGACAAGAATCACTGGGTGAAATTCTCTGGTCTGCATTAGGCAGGAGGTCAGACCAGGTAATTGGCCTTTAATCTGTGGATCTAGGGCCAGGTTACCTGCCGCCAGAGGTGGGGGACGGAGTGGGGTGCCAATGGGATGTGAACCCCATGTGCTATTATTAGCAAGCTGCGCTGTACCAGCCCCCCAGCTGAACTGTGTGTGTAACCCCAGCCTGGAGCTGGGGCAGCTCAGCGAGGACTGGCGCCTGAAACACAAGCACCTCCCCCACCCAGCTCTCCAGCTTGCAGGAGTGGGGGCAAAGGGGCACAAGCTGCAGTATCCCTCGAGTGGGGGCCGCCTGCGACCTCAGTACACCTCGTCACCCCGAGGGCTGAGGTGGGGGGGGAAAGGGCTGTGGAGGGGGACCAGAGAGCAAGTGTGAAAAATCAGGATGGGGAGAGAGGGGGCAATAGGGTCCTATATAAGACAAAGCCCCTAATATCGGGATGATGCTGATATTATCGGGACATCTGGTCACCCTAGGGCCATGGCCCCATCTACCCCCTCCCCAGCTCCTCGGCATGATTAGCATGTGTCGCTGACCCTTTTATGTACGCAGTGGGAGAGGGAGGTGCCTTGTGTCCCATTGGCAAGAGCCAGGGCTAATATGGCCCTTGGCACCAAGCCCTGAGCTCCATACTCCCATTGGAAGCAATGTAAAACTGAGTCAGGGCCTAAGTCTAGCCTCCCAGAGCCCTTCCATCCCTGTGTCTCATCCTTCCAACCCCTTTGGAGCCCACCCACCAACCCCAGTGACCACAGCACATGCACCAGTTCTGGGAGCCTGTACTGGGATTTGTTACAGTACATCTGCAGTGTGCCCACCCTGGGGTTGGCCTGTTACACGAGAGAGAGCTGGGTAACTCTCACAGCTTGCCCCAAGCCCAATGCACAACAGGGTGCAGGGAATGGACTGAACTGGAGTAGGGTAGGAGTAATGTGTGAGCCATTTCTTTTGATCGTATACAAAGAAATCCAATACAAGTCCTTCTGTTAAAGAGCAAACAGACTCATGTAATATATGGAGATATACCTATCTCATAGAACTGGAATGGACCCTGAAAGATCGTCGCGTCCAGCCCCCTGCCTTCACTAGCAGGACCAAGTACTGATTTTGCCCCAGATCCCTAAGTGGCCCCCTCAAGGATTGAACTCATAACCCTTGGTTTAGCAGCCCAATGCTCAAACCACTGCACACCAAGCACCATTCTGGTAGCTGCTGAGCCAGACCCACAATCCCCAGGCTAGGATTCACTAACTACTACTTTAGAGCCATTTAAATACCATCCCAGTAGTAAGAACCCAACCCTGGGGCTGTTTAGTAACAGCTGAGTGGCTAAGTCCCACAAAGCACAGCCCATGAGTGACAGCTTCAGCAACAAGCAGCAGAGCCCTTGGCTATCAGCGCTCACTCCATCTGTGCCAGCACCTCTTAGCTGAGGGTCGCTGGGAGCTTCACAGATATGGATGACTCAAGCGCCCTGGAGTAGCGTAAGGTCCCTGTTCGGTGTTGGGCACAGAGCCACATTGCTCCCAGCACTCTTTACAGACACGGGAAGGCAATGGCGTGATTTATTTTGGAGCAGTTTCCCTGCAGTACTTTGTCCTGTCCCCTCGCCTCAGGAGCGTCTGGACTCTTGGAAACATTTGCTATTTATTTCTTGTGTTGTCTGCCTGGTGCCCCTGTCTGTCATGTTCCTGTACCAGGGACGGACGGGCTGCAGAGCTTGTCTGCCCCAGAGGCACTCCAGATCTGCTCCTCAGGAGCTCAGTCAATGCAGTGACACGTTCGCTTAGAAAACATTTGACACAGGTGTCGCCTAGTGGCTGAACAGTGCAATACAGTTTAACATTCCACTACCACTGCTCTAGAGGCTCTCGCGGGCAGGGCCCAGTGAGGCAGGGGCACGTCTGTTCTTCTGGGGCAGGGGAGTGCGAATACATCCAGTCAAATGGGATCCATGAAAATTGCTGTAATCCAGCTGGTGCTAAGTGGCAAACCCCACCCCCAGGTTACATAAACATCCTTTCCGGAAGCGGCTAAGGGGGGCCCCCTGTTGGCAGCTAGCCAGATGGCGTCCCAGAGAGGAAGTGGTGTCGGGGCAGTGCTAGGAGTTGGGAAGTCTCTCATGGAAGAAGCTGTCCAGACTCAACTCCCCCAACCCCTTCATTCCTCTTCCAGCCTTGGGTGCCCTGTAGAGGGAAGCAACCTTCCAGCACCCATCTGCCGGGGAGGGGAAGGGAGCGATCGGTGACTCTGCCTCACCCGGCAGAAAGTGCGACACGATCCTGCTGCCCTGCGATAGCCCAGCCCCTGCTGCACAGAATACCAACTTTTTAAACAATTATGTTTCTAGCTTTTATGGGTGTATGGAAACCAAATGAATGTGTTTATCCCCATCCCAAACTGCCTCCCCTGGGGCTCAGACACTCAGCTCCCACAATGTAGTTCTGCATTTTCAATACAAAACTCTGCAGTACCTTGAAATCTGAAAATTATGGAGCAGCCTAAAATAACCTGAATATTATGATAATCAATAGTGAGTGTGTGTGGGAGGAGAGGGGATTTTTTGCTGATTGAATTATTTCACATGACAGCTTTTATTAATCTGATGCTACTCTAATGGCTCTGAATCAGTTTTGCAGAATCTAGGGGCTTTGTACAGGACTCAGGTCGAGCATGATGCAGAACAGACAGGCCTTGATTATCTGCAGGTCACACACTGCTTCTGCGATGTGTGACTCCCTGAAACCACCTTCTGCTCTATCAGCCAGGCAGAGAAGCCTAGCGTTATATTTCCAAACATGTGCAGCAGATTTGCACATGCAAAATATGCAGTTGTGACTGCCCACATGCAGTTCGTGAGTTACTGTCTGTCTGTCAAGAGCGTTGAAGACTAGAAGTGCTAAAAATGGCTGTAATTGCTCGTTTTGAAATGCAGCCAGCAGCTAAGGCTGATAGCATGAGTGCTGGCCATTTGTCTGTCTCCAATATCACATGCCCTGCCGTCTGCAGCTGCGTAGTGTTTGCCCATGTCAGGATATTTTCATCTGCAGCGTAAGTGATTCTCTTGAGTTCCAATGCGATGCACATCTCAGAGCGGCAGGTCCAGCAGAGCAGTCTGATGAGCTCTGTCCGTGCTCAGCTTGAGGAACAGAGACACAAACCTAGCATTCTAGATTAGCTTGTATCCTATTCCCTCCTTACTTTGCCATTTAGCTTCAGAGACATGGCAGAGAGCCTTGCTAGCAATGGTAGCTGTGAAAGGAGTCCCTCTGCCCCATCCCCTGGCTCCTTACACAGCTGCCAAATCTAACAAGCCATTTCCCTTGGAAGTGAGGGGAGGAGCCATCACAGTCAGAGCAGAGCAGGAGTCACCCCTCAGCCTGGACCTCACTGCCTGCCTGGGGAAGCATATTCCCTCCTCTGGCTCCCTAGAGCCTTCCTCAGGGCCCCCTTCACTTCCTGGTTGCGCAGGCTGTAGATGAGTGGGTTCAGCATGGGGGTGACGATGCAGTACAGCGTGGACACCAGGGTGTCCACCCCCATGGAGTAGCCTGCGCTGGGGCGATTGTAGTTGAGGTTGGCCATCCCAAAGTATATGGTGACCACAGTCAGGTGTGCGGCGCAGGTGGAGAAGGCCTTGCGCCTTCCTGTGTTGGAGCGGATCCTGAGGATGGCTACCAGGATGTAGAGGTAGGAGATGACGATGAGCAGAAACGGGCTCAGGCCCACAAAGACACTAGCAGCATGAAGCGCCATTTCATTGACATAGGTGTCACTGCAGGCGATCTTCAGCAGGGGAGGGACATCACAGAAGATGTGGTGAAGCTGGTTGGCGCCACAGAAGGATAAGCTGGAGGCCATGAAGGTGTGTATGGCTGAGTCCAGGAGACCCCAGAGCCAGGACCCCATGGCGAGTGGGACGCACACCCTCCGGCTCATGATGTCAGTGTAGCGCAGGGGGCTGCAGATGGCTGCGTACCGGTCATAGGCCATGACGGCTAGGAGCGCGCACTCGGCTCCCGCGCATGACATCAGGAAAAACATCTGGGCCATGCACTCACAGTAGGAGATGGTCTCCTGCTCACGCAGGAAGTTCACCAGGATCTTGGGGACTGTGACTGACGAGAAGCAAATATCCAAGCAGGATAAGTGACTGAGTAAAAAGTACATGGGGCTGTGAAGATGGGAATCCAGCTGGATGAGGGTGAATATCATGGAATTCCCCACCAGGGTGACGAGGTAGATCACCAGGAATACCAGGAAGAGGAAGGCCTGGCCATGGGGAAGGCTGGAGAAGCCCAGGAAGATGAATTCCTGTGTCTGATTCTCCTGTTCCATGAGGCCAGTAAAGTTTGTCTGTGGGGGGAGGGACAGGAAGAGAGAAGAGACGGGGAGTGGGTCAGGAATTCAGAGCTAAACCACCTTCAGCAGCATAAGGGCTGGACACTTAAGGTATGTCTACACTGCGGTTAGACACCTGGGGCTGGCCACTGCCAGCTCACTTGTGCTCACAGGACTTGGGCTGTGGGACTGTTTCATTGCAGTGTAGACATCCAGGCCCAGGCTGGAGCCCAGGGATCTGGGACCGTGTGAGGTAGGAGGGTCCCAGAGCTCGGACTGCAGCCTGTACAGGAAGGTCTATGCAGCAATGAAACAGCCCCGTGAGCCTGAGTCTAATTGCAATGTAGACATACCTTGAGTCCGCCAGGAGCTTCCACCCCCACAATCCTCCATTAGTTTTATCCTTCCTGAGCCCTGTGTCTTACAGAACAATCAGGTTCCTAGTCAGGATCGGGACCACATTGTGCAGGGCACGTATGCAGGGAGGAGTGCATGGTAGGCCAGTGCCCTGCCTGAGCTGACAGCCTGTTAATTGGTCTAGCTTCAGCTATTCCAGCCACTGGCTCTTGATATGCCTTGGCCTGCTAGAGTAAAGAGTCAGCTACAGTCAAATATTTGTTCCCCCATGTGGGTGCTACTTTCCTTGCTCCTAAGTGCATGACGTTACATTTGGCCATATGAAGCTTTCCCATTTACCAGGCAATCTAGTTTGCTCTAGATCAGTGAAAAGGCTCAACAATCATTCGAGGGCTGGGACTAAACTGGCCTGCACTAAGGGAGTCAGGAGCTTGATTTATTTAGTTTACCAAAAAGAAGGTTAAGAGCAACCTCGATTGCCAAGTGTGAGTTCCTTCGTGGGGGGAAAACTGCTAATAAAGGGCAGCTGGTGGAGAAGGTGCAACAAGAACCAATGCCTGGAAATTAAAGCCAGACAAATTCAAATTAAAAATAAGGCTCCAATTTTAACAATGAGAATGATTGACCATTGGAACAAACTGCCAAGAGAAGTGGTGGATTTGCCATATTATGTCTTCAAACCCAGGCTGGAGACCTTTCTGGAAGATGTGCTTTAGCCAAACACAAGTTGTTACATTCAATATAGGAGCAACTCTGGGCTATAATCCTTTGGTCTAATTTTGGTTGTTGGGTTTAATACGCAGGACCTCTGTGTGTGTGTGAGAGAGAGAGATATAGGAGGTCAGACTAGCTGATTTAATGATCCCTTCTGTTGTTAAAGTCTACAAAGCAAAGAAAATGTTAGCATGCGTAAGGAATGGGATAGAAACTAATATTGAAACTGTGATTGTGCTGTTATGTAACCCAGTGGGCCAACTCGCTGGATATACTGGGCTCTGTTCTGGTCACCCTGTCTGAGACAGGATATAGCAAAAACACAGGCACTTCTTAAATGTGTGCTAGAAACCCAGACAATATCCATTTGAAGGGAGAGTTAAAAGATTGAGACCTTTTAGTTTAGAGAGGAGACAAATTAGAGGGGCTAGATGGTGGGCTACAAAATAATGAAAGGGAGAGAGAAGTAGAGCGGTTGCTTCTGTTCACCCTCTCTTGCAAGAGCCGGTTTCTCTGTTATGTTCACAGCATGCACACGGACAGGTTTAGCTAAAAATATAAATACTTTTGCCGGAAGGCTGCAGCATAGCACTGCTTTATCTTAGAATTCAGAACAATTACACACAGAACCAAAAATCGGAGAGAAAGGAAATAAGCTGCTCCCTAAGACAGAGAGACACAACACCCCACCTCTGTCTAGCCTGACTGCTGCTCCCAGAAATTTCACCACAGAACCCCTAGCCTGCAAGCAGAACCAGAAAACTCACCCACTCAAGATCACAGCTTGCAATCCAGCACAGTCCGTAATGCACCACGCTAGGGTACACACAAGGAAACTGAATGCAATCGATTGAAAGCTCAGTAGGAATCCGAGAAGGGTCCCACATGTCTATTGATAATGGGAGCATTCAGAGCCACATGAAATAGAATAACACAATTATAAGAGCTGTAAAGCCTCCCACTCAGGGCAAGAGCCAGCCTCTGACTGATGGGGTTCAGAAGAACTTCCTGCTGTGGGGTTGTTGTTTCATTTTGGGTTTCTTGCCTTTTCCTCTGAAGGGCTTCAAGGTTGAGATCTGTAGGGATGAGAAGAAAGTGAACAGCTTCCCTCTCATAACCTAGAGACACTGGGAGGAACAGACTAAGGCCATGTCTACACGAGCGAGCTTACAGCGGCACAGCTGTACCGAAGCAGCTGATCGCTCCCGTAGGAGCAAGCTCTCAGGTCGACATAATTAAACCACCCCCAACGAGCGGCGGTAGCGATGTCGGTGGGAGAGCGTCTCCTGCCAACACCGGCACTTCTGTCGGTGAAACTTACATCGCTGAGGGGGGTGTTTTTTCACACCCCCGAGCGACATAAGTTACACCTACAAAAGGGCTAGTGTATATATAGCCTCAGTTAGAGCCTGAACTAGTGCAGTGTGTGTGAGGGTCCGGTCAGAATCCAGGGTCGTTACAACAGCAGCCCAGAAACAGGAGAGAAACTGCAGAGTCCAGTTCTGTGGCTGAATTCATGTTGCTGTGGAAACCACTACACTGTCTTAATTTTGTGTTCACAAGTCTGGCCGGGAGCCCGGGTTAAGGTTCTTTTTCCTTTTGATTTCCCAATGTTTAAAGACAATGCTGGCGTTCCAGGGCAGGCAGCCGCACGGGAGGAGATTCTGGCAGTGAACAGCAAGGTCGCTCTCCTTCCTACTCGTCCCGCCCCACAGCTACCTGTGGTGCTAGCTGCACTGTCAGAGGCTTTGCACAGCCGTCCGGTCACTTTCCTAAAGCTTCAGGGTTTCCCAAGGTGCTGGGAATGCAGCCTAGGCCTAGGCCTGGACTTCTGCACAGGGGTGAATTCGCCATCTGTGCTGGGAGAGAGCAGCTCCCCTGCCCTGAGAAACTGTGGCCCCTGCTGCTAGGGACTGTGCAGCAGTTTTGCTCCCATGCGGCTTGGACAGCAAATCACTTTGCTCTGCAATGTTCCACCGACACAGACATTTCCCTTCCACACCTGTCAACGTGATTCTTCTTTGGTGCAGGTCCGCTGCACGCCCAGGACTTGGGGGGACGCCCTGCTGGATTTCAGCTCCTGCACCATCCCTGACAGGTGTTTGCCTAACCTGGTCTTAAAACCTCCAGTGACAGGGATTCCCCAACCTCCTTTGAAAGACTTTTTCCAGAGCGTAACCACCCTCAGAGTTAGGAAGCTTTTCCTAATATCTAACCTAAATCTCCCTTGCTGCAGATTAAGCCCGGCTACAACACTGCATACCCACCTTAGAGTAATTTAATCTAGAATGCATTTCTCTAGTTTGCTTTTGAGCGTGTCCTTTGGGACTATGTCAAAAACTTTACTAAAACCAAGATTCATCATGTCTACTATTTCCCCACTCCACTAGGCCTGTAACATTATCGAAGAAGAAAATGAGGTTGGTTTGGCATGCTGTGTTTTGGACACATCAGTGCTGGCTTGTCCTTATACCACTGTTATTTTCTAGTATTTTTCCACATAGTGAAGATAAGATGACTGGTCTATAATTCCCTGCGGCTTTTGTTCCCCATTTTAAAGATAGGTGCTATATTTGCCCTTCTTCAGGGACCTCACCTGTCCTCCATGAGTTCTCAAAGATAATTGCTAATGGTCATGACATTGTTTCAGCTACTTCCTTAAATACCGTAGGCTGGATTTCATCAGGTTCCGTAGACTTGAACTCTGTAGACTTAAACTAGGAGATGGGGGAAAGCCGACCGCTGCAGAGGAGCATGTGGATCGGACAGAGACTTCTCTTAGGGGAGAGTCTAATGATAGAGAATCTCCAGGTTCTAGTCAGGAGCAGAGGATGGAGGAGGATAATGTAAGGGCCAGATCAGATGATAAACATTCACATAAAAAAGAATCTAAAAAAGAAAAGAGCAGACAAATAAATAGTGACAAGTTTTTGAAGTGCTTGTACACAAATGCTAGAAGTCTAAATAATAAGATGGGTGAACTAGAGTGCCTTGTGATAAAGGAGGATATTGATATAATAGGCATCACAGAAACCTGGTGGACTGAGAGCAATCAGTGGGACAAAATCATTCTGGGGTACAAAATATATCGGAAGGACAGAACAGGTCATGCGGGGGGGGGGGAGGAAGAGGCACTATATGTGAAAGAAAATGTAGAATCAAATGAAGTAAAAATCTTAAATGAATCCACATGTTCCATAGAATCTCTATGGATAGAAATTTCATGCTCTAATAAAAATATAACATTAGGGATCTATTATAGAGCACCTGACCAGGACAGTGATAGTGATGATGAAATGCTAAGGGAAGTTAGAGAGGCTATCAAAATTAAGAACCCAATAATAGTGGGGGATTTCAATTATCCCCATATTGACTGGGAACATTTCACTTCAGGACAAAATGCAGAGATAAAATGTCTCGATACTTTAAATGACTGCTTCATGGAGCAGCTGGTACCGGAACCCACAAGGGGAGAGGCAACTCTAGATTTAGTTCTGAGTGGAGCGCAGGAGCTGGTCCAAGAGGTAACTATAAGAGGACCGCTTGGAAATAGTGACCATAATACAATAGCATTCAACATTTCCTGCTGGAAAGGCGTAACGAGTGGGGTACCGCAGGGGTCTGTTTTGGGACCGGCTCTGTTCAATATCTTCATCAACGACTTAGATATTGGCATAGAAAGTACGCTTATTAAGTTTGCGGATGATACCAAACTGGGAGGGATTGCAACTACTTTGGAGGACAGGGTCATAATTCAAAATGATCTGGACAAATTGGAGAAATGGTCTGAGTTAAACAGGATGAAGTTTAACAAAGACAAATGCAAAGTGCTCCACTTAGGAAGGAAAAATCAATTTCACACATACAGAATGGGAAAAGACTGTCTAGGAAGGAGTACGGCAGAAAGGGATCTAGGGGTTATAGTGGACCACAAGCTAAATATGAGTCAACAGTGTGATGCTGTTGCAAAAAAAGCAAACATGATTCTGGGATGCATTAACAGGTGTGTTGTGAGCAAGACACGAGAAGTCATTCTTCCGCTCTACTCTGCTCTGGTTAGGCCTCAGCTGGAGTATTGTGTCCAGTTCTGGGCGCCGCATTTTAAAAAAGATGTGGAGAAATTGGAAAGAGTCCAAAGAAGAGCAACAAGAATGATTAAAGGTCTTGAGAACATGACCTATGAAGGAAGGCTGAAAGAACTGGGTTTGTTTAGTTTGGAAAAGAGAAGACTGAGAGGGGACATGATAGCAGTTTTCAGGTATCTAAAAGGGTGTCATAAGGAGGAGGGAGAGAACTTGTTCACCTTAGCCTCTAAGGATAAAACCAGAAACAATGGGTTTAAACTGCAGCAAGGGAGGTCTAGGTTGGACATTAGGAAAAAGTTCCTAACTGTCAGGGTGGTTAAACACTGGAACAAATTGCCTAGGGAGGTTGTGGAATCTCCGTCTCTGGAGATATTTAAGAGTAGGTTAGATAAATGTCTATTAGGGATGGTCTAGGCAGTATTTGGTCCTGCCATGCGGGCAGGGGACTGGACTCGATGACCTCTCGAGGTCCCTTCCAGTCCTATAATCTATGAATCTATGAATCTATGGTGGGAAGAACATCTCAACAGCCCAACAATGTGGCATTTAATTTCAAAAGGGGGAACTATGCAAAAATGAGGGGGTTAGTTAAACAGAAGTGAAAAAGTACAGTGACTAAAGTGAAATCCCTGCAAGCTGCATGGGCGCTTTTTAAAGACACCATAATAGAGGCCCAACTTCAATGTATACCCCAAATTAACCAACACAGTAAAAGAACTAAGAAAGAGCCACCGTGGCTTAGCAACTATGTAAAAGAAGCAGTGAGAGATAAAAAGACTTCCTTTAAAAAGTGGAAGTCAAATCCTAGTGAGGCAAATAGAAAGGAGCATAAACGCTGCCAAATTAAGTGCAAGAATGTAATAAGAAAAGCCAAAGAGGAGTTTGAAGAACGGATGGCCAAAAACTCCAAAGGTAATAACAAAATGTTTTTTAAGTACATCAGAAGCAGGAAGCCGGCTAAACAACCAGTGGGGCCCCTTGATGTTTGAGATACAAAAGGAGCGCTTAAAGATGATAAAGTCATCATGGAGAAACTAAATAGATTCTTTGCTTCAGTCTTCATGGCTGAGGATGTTAGGGAGATTCCCAAACCTGAGCCATCCTTTGTAGGTGAAAAAACTGAGGAACTGTCACAGATTGAAGTGTCACTAGAGGAGGTTTTGGAATTAATTGATAAACTTAACATTAACAAGTCACCGGGACCAGATGGCATTCACCCAAGAGTTCTGAAAGAACTCAAATGTGAAGTTGCAGAACTATTAACTAAGGTTTGTAACCTGTCCTTTAAATCAGCTTCTGTACCCAATGACTGGAAGTTAGCTAATGTAACGCCAATATTTAAAAAGGGCTCTAGAGGTGATCCCGGCAATTACAGACCGGTAAGTCTAACGTCGGTACCAGGCAAATTAGTCGAAACAATAGTTAAGAATAAAATTGTCAGACACATAGAAAAACATAAACTGTTGAGCAATAGTCAACATGGTTTCTATAAAGGGAAATTGTGTCTTACTAATCTATTAGAGTTCTTTGAGGGGTTAACAAACATGTGGACAAGGGGGATCCAGTGGACATAGTGTACTTAGATTTCCAGAAAGCCTTTGACAAGGTCCCTCACTAAAGGCTCTTACATAAATTAAGCTGTCATGGGATAAAAGGGAAGGTCCTTTCATGGACTGAGAATTGGTTAAAAGACAGGGAACAAAGGGTAGGAATTAATGGTAAATTCTCAGAATGGAGAGGGGTAACTAATGGTGTTCCCTAAGGGTCAGTCCTCGGACCAATCCTATTCAACTTATTTATAAATGATCTGGAGAAAGGGGTAAACAGTGAGGTGGCAAAGTTTGCAGATGATACTAAACTGCTAAAGATAGTTAAGACCAAAGCAGACTGTGAAGAACTTCAAAAAGATCTCACAAAACTAAGTGATTGGGCAACAAAATGGCAAATGAAATTTAATGTGGATAAATGTAAAGTAATGCACATTGGAAAAAATAACCCCAACTATACATACAATATGATGGGGGCTAATTTAGCTACAAGAAGTCAGGAAAAAGATCTTGGCATCAAGGTGGAGAGTTCTCTGTAGATATCCACGCAGTGTGCAGAGGCAGTCAAAAAAGCAAACAGGATGTTAGGAATCATTAAAAAGGGGATAGAGAATAAGACTGAGAATATATTATTGCCCTTATATAAATCCATGGTATGCCCACATCTCGAATACTGCGTACAGATGTGGTCTCCTCATCTCAAAAAAGATATACTGGCACTAGAAAAGGTTCAGAAAAGGACAACTAAAATGATTAAGGGTTTGGAACGGGTCCCATATGAGGAGAGATTAAAGAGGCTAGGACTCTTCAGCTTGGAAAAAAGGAGACTAAGGGAGGTTATGACAGAAGTATATAAAATCATGAGTGATGTGGAGAAAGTAGATAAGGAAAAGTTATTTACTTATTCCCATAATACAAGAACTAGGGGTCACCAAATGAAATTAATAGGCAGCAGGTTTAAAACAAATAAAAGGAAGTTCTTCACGCAGCGCACAGTCAACTTGTGGAACTCCTTACCTGAGGAGGTTGTGAAGGCTAGGACTATAACAGCGTTTAAAAGAGAACTGGGTAAATTCATGGTGGTTAAGTCCATTAATGGCTATTAGCCAGGATGGGTAAGGAATGGTGTCCCTAGCCTCTGTCTGTCAGAGGGTGGAGATGGATGGCAGGAGAGAGATCACTTGATCATTGCCTGTTAGGTTCACTCCCTCTGGGGCACCTGGCATTGGCCACTGTCGGTAGACAGGATACTGGGCTAGATGGACCTTTGGTCTGACCCGGTACGGCCGTTCTTATGTTCTTATGAATGCATCTAACTTAGCTAAATAATCAGTGACTCTCTGACCCTTTCTTTCCATGCAGCGGAAGCAGCAGGATCACTGCCTGACAGCCCCATGGGGAAGGGGCTGGGACTGGCTTTGAGCTCCTTCATCCCTGGGTTTCAGTGAGTGATAGAGCTCCGAGCAGAGGCTGCAGAGCGACTTACCCAGCAGGGTGTCCTGTCGCTGGGTCTGTCAGTCCGGCTGGAGCCACATGGGCACGGCGGAGAGGAGGGGGTGGCAATAGCACTAGCTGGGCCCTTGCTGCACCTCTGCCCTTGGGAGTCGGAGAGATGGCAGCTCACACTCGCACCAAATGCTCTGTGAAGAGGAAAGATCACGGAAACGCCTGGATCTCACCCGCCGGCCTGAGGAGGAGCCCAGCTGCTCCGTGGCACTGAGGCTGGGGCTGCGTGGAGGGGGTGGTATTTAACCCCAGGTGAGGGAGCCCGGGGGGACAGACTCTCAAAGGTGGCTCATCGTTAATGACAGGAACAAAGCCCAGAAAAAAACACTCCCCTTCCCACTCCACCCCCGTGGGGCTTCTCGCGTGTTAGTGCTGGAGCTAAGCTGGCTGATTGAAACCCAATACATGGACTTTGTTGGCCTCTCCAAGCCCAGGATTTCCCAACGCCAAGCCCCCACTCTTTAACTCCAGCCAAAGGGCTTTGCTGCACATCTCAACCCTCGCATTTCACTCACTCCTCTCTTCTGCACCCCCTGTAACTTAGACCCAGGATCCTGCCTTATCTACCCCACCCAAACACTCGTCCTTACATCCAGCTCCTGACCCTACTGCCCTTCGGATCCTGCTGTACCTCCCCCTGCATAATCCTCACACCCCAGCTCCTGACCCTACTGCCCTTTGGATCATACTGTACCTCCTCCTGCATAATCCTCACACCCAAGCTCCCAGCCCCACTGCCCTTCAGATCCTGCTGTACCTCCCCCTGCATCACACCCAGCTCCTGACCCTACTGCCCTTCGGATCATACTGTACCTCCCCCTGCATAATCCTCACACCCCAGCTCCTGACCCTACTGCCCTTCAGATCCTGCTGTATCTCCCCCTGCATCACACCCAGCTCCTAGCCCTACTGCCCTTCGGATCATACTGTACCTCCTCCTGCATAATCCTCACACCCCAGCTCCCAGCCCTACTGCCCTTCAGATCCTGCTGTACCTCCCCCTGCATCACACCCAACTCCTAGTCCTACTGCCCTTCGGATCATACTGTACCTCCTCCTGCATAATCCTCACACCCCAGCCCCCAGCCCTACTGCCCTTCAGATCCTGCTGTACCTCCCCCTGCATCACACCCAGCTCCTGACCCTACTGCCCTTCGGATCATACTGTACCTCCCTCTGCATAATCCTCACACCCCAGCTCCCAGCCCTACTGTCCTTCAGATCCTGCTGTACCTCCCCCTCCATCACACCCAGCTCCTGACCCTACTGCCCTTCGGATCATACTGTACCTCTCCCTGCATAATCCTCACACCCCAGCCCCCAGCCCCACTGCCCTTCAGATCCTGCTGTACCTCCCCCTGCATCACACCCAGCTCCTGACCCTACTGCCCTTCGGATCATACTGTACCTCCCCCTGCATAATCCTCACACCCCAGCCCCCAGCCCTACTGCTCTTCAGATCCTGCTGTACCTAACCCTGCACCATCTTTTTTGCTACTGACAACAGCTGGCAGCAGGGTTACATAAAAAATGAGAAAGTAGAAATCCTCCAGGCCTACACTGGGTAAACTGCAGCCCCAAGGCAAGGAGACAACCTGGGTGTAGCCAAGACCAAGCCATACAGGTGAGTGGGCTGAGTGGGGCACGGTTGCCCTCCTTGCATACTGGGCAGCGCTTTGCTATGGGAGCACATAGGGGCCCATTGAGAGCCCATCAGAGTTTACCTGGGACATGTGCTGAAGCTGGCCCTGTTGATGAAGAAATCCCTCAGTGGTGCAACTCCCTGGCCCTGATCCCCCTCCTTGAAACTGGTCCTTAGAGGCATTTGAGCAGCATCGTTCCAGAATGTGAACTTGTGACAACTGGCTCAGCCCCTCCCAACCCATTGTGAAATGACTTCTTCGCCTGAAGTCTAGCACCTGACATGGATTGAGCAGCAGAGCTGCATTTCCCCATCCTGTGTTTTTGAAATTTAAAAAAAAAAAAAAGCTCCTGTCCTGAATCAAGACAAAATGTCCATCTTGAGAATTTTTGCAAAACAAAATTCAAAACGAGGTTTGAGTCAATCAAAATGTTTTCTTTTGACCATTTTGAATAATTTTGTTTTGAATTTGACCATTTTTTATTTTTAACAATGTTTTTACTCTCATTTAAATTAAAAAATGTATAGTCATTTATAACCAGAAAACCAGATATTTTTTTTGTTCCAAAAATGTCAAAATGGGACATTTAAACAATTTAGAAACATTTTTTTCCCAAAAAATTTTTTAGTCAAGAAATTTGTTGAAAACTGAGTCTTCCCCACTGAACATTTCACTTTTCACAGAGCGACCCTGGGGCTGAGCAAACCCTGATTACAGACTAAGCCACACCTGATGGGAATCAGGTGCTTCCCATATAAAAGGAGCAGGATGGGGTGGCTCAGGTGACTGCAGCTCTGCCTGGAGGTGCTGCAGGGAGAAGTAAGAAGGTTCCTGCCTCAGCAGGAGGAAGGCACCAGCTAAGACCACCTTTGAAGGTGGTGCTGGAGAGCAAACAGATTGATCCCCAGGCCAGCAGAAATGGGGATGAAGACTGTGAGGGTCTGTGTTATGTTTTCAAAGCTGTTGTTATTTTTGCACTACGGGGGGAAAGCGAGTGAGACTGAACTAGTGTTGGGGCCTGCAGGGCCAATGCGTACCCAGGGAAGTGATTTTTGACTTGTGGTCTTTGAGCCCGTGGAGATCCGCAGACTGTCCGAGAGCAGTGGCTCTGCACCCCTGGCTTGAAGCAGTAACAACAAACACTGAATCCATGGCTTCCATCAGCAGCACCCCCACAACAAAAATTGCTCCAGCACCTGTCTAAGGCTCCAAAGGGGTCTGTGCCTCCATTTGAACATTTGTAGGGGGCTCTGAAGGAAAAAAGGCTGCAAACCACTGATCTACGGGAGGGTTCCCAAACTTTCCCTCGGGCCCACCTGTGCAGCTGCAAGAGGCCCTGTGGCCCAGCCCCTGCTGCCTCCCAAGGCTCCTGGCCCTGCTGCCTGCTTCTCCCCACCAATTGCCCCAAGCTCCCTTCCGTGGCCTCCTGCCCCAGGCCCGCCCTGCTCCTTGCCTAGGGTTGACAACTTTCTACTTGCACAAAACCGAACACCCTCGCCCTGCCTCTCCTGTGAAGCCCTGCCCCTGTTCACTCCATCCCTCCTCCCTCTGGCGCTCACTCTCCCCCACCGCTCGCTCGCTCACTCCCTCATTTTCACTGGGCTGGCTCAGGGGTTGGGATGCGGGAGGGGGTGAGGGCTCTTGGATGGGGCCAGAAATGAGGAATTCAAGGTGTGTGAGGGGGCTCTGGGCTGAGGCAGTGGGTTGGGATGCAGGAGGGGGGTGAGGGTTCTGGGGTGGGGCTCAGGATGAGGGATTTGGGGTGCAGGAGGGAGCTGGGGCTGAGGGGTTTGGAGGATGGGAGAGTGCTGGCTCTGGGGGTTGGGGTGCAGGCTCCAGGTGACATTTACCTCAGGCAGCTCCCAGAAGCAGTAGCATGTCCCCCCTCTGGCTCCTATGCAGAGGCATGGCTCTGTGTGCTGCCCCATATGCAGGTGCCACCCCCACAGCTCCTGTGGTTCCCAGCCCACGGAAACTGCAGAACTAGTGCTTGGGGCGGGGGCAGTGCGCAGAGCCCCCTGGCTGTCCCTACGCATAGGAGCCTGAGGGGGGACATGCCACTGCTTCTGGGAACTGCACAGACCATGGCAGACAGGGAGCCTGCCTTAGCCCCACTGCGCCACTGACTGGTGCTGACCGGAGCCACCAGGGTCCCTTTTCTACTGGGCATTCTGTCGAAAACAAGATGCCTGGCAACCATATCCTTGCCTCTTGACAGTGGCAGCTGCTGGCCGGGCAGCACAGAAGTAAGGGTGGCATGCTGGGCACTCAGCCAGCAGCCGCTGCTCTCTGGCCGGCTGGGTCAGGCAGCACAGGGAGGAGTTTCTGAGCTGGAAGGCTCCCTTGGCCATACACCTGTAAGCAGAGTCTGAATGAGCTCTCCCCTGACATCTAGTGATGAGCTGTGGAAGAGGACTTCAGGAACTGATCTCATTTGCATGGGCACACCCACCCTGCCTAGGTGCTCAGCATGATGGGATTACTTGCCCAAATGGTCACTTTTGGCTGGTGTTGGATTCCCAGTCTCCTTGTTATTGGGGCAGGAGTAAATAAAGTGTTTATCCTTGTTGTGTGAATCGAGGGTAGCAGAACTGTACTTGGCCTTTCCTGATTGAGGAACTCACCCTCAACTAAATGGCAGTTGCTAGGCAGGGGACAAGGGTTCCAAGCCCAGTGAGTAGAAACAGGTTGTGGGCCTTATCTAAAGGTTGTTGGTATTAGCAGACTGTTGTCCACTGTGTAATAACAGAGCTAATTTAGACCCAATTGAGAGGTTTGTTACATGCTGCAGAACTGAAATCACTGATACCTAGGCCCAGTGTGCATGGGTAATGAAGGTCTTCTACTAATAGCTGAAATCACTGAGAATTGTGTTAAGTGGGGGGCTCTGAAGATATCTTGGTGTGGCTAGCAGTGTTAGCAGAGCATACTAGAGTAGACCCCTGCAGAGAGGGGTGGGAGGTGAACTCTGCAGATGCACTGTCCAAGGACAGCAACTGTGCAGAGAAGGGATGGGCATGCTAAAGGGACTTCTGGGTTGCTAGACTTAAGAACCTGAGGGGAAAAGGACACAGCCCAACTTACTTGATGATGGATCTTTTGCTCTTGGTTTATGTTTATAAACCCTGTTTGTGGTGTTTCCTCAAATTAATGCTGTGTTATTTCCCTCCTTTTATTAAAAGTGTTTTGCTACACTCAGACTCTGGGCTTGCAAGAGGGGAAGTATTGCCTCTCAGAGGTACCAGGGGGTGGTGTGTAATTGTCCCAGGTCACTGGGTGGGGGCTTAAGCCAGTTCTGTGTTGTATTGTTGAAAAGGAACCCCTAGATACTGAACCCGGCCCTTGTTGCTGCCAACTCTGACTGGCAGAAGGATTACACACCCTCTGACCACCATGCCTGCGAGAAGGGGGTCCTAGGGCCGGGCTGCTGGCTTTGCAGAGTTGAGCCTTGCTGCCTGCGTCTCCCGGCCAGGCTGGCAGCCTCGGGCACTGTCATCTGCTCCTCACCTAGCTGGCAAGGCACTCCAGTCCCAGGCTCACCGGCACTCAGCCGCCCTGCCAACAGCCACAGATCACCGGGTGCAGCAGCTCAGAGCAGGAACAGCTGCAAACACTCCAGCCTCCTCCAGCTGCCCTGGGGGCTGCCGCCTCCTGGGGTCAGCCCCTTCTCCTCATTTATCACCCAGCAACTGCACTTCGCCTCTGCTTCCCACCGGGGGTGCTGATCTCCTCCAGCCCTGGGCAGGGGCCATTGCTGGCTGCCACTCTGCCAACATCTACAGTGGGGTGGGGGGCAAACTCCACCCAGGGTGAACCCTCTGGGACTGTGTCATGGCCCACAGTTTGGGAACCCCAGCTCTAGGGGACTGTGTCCCTCTGAAGGTCTTAGGGGACCCTGAAGAGGGAGAACAGAGGGCAGGGTGCTGCAGAGTGACTTCTGGCCATGAGGGGGTGCTCAGGAGGCAGCTGACCCTGTTACACTGAGGAAAAAATGTTTCATTGAAAAATTCCCAACCAGTTGTAGTTAGTCCGAGCGTGAGAGCCCTGCGTTTATTCCCCTCCCTCCCAGCATTCCTTATGTCTTCGCTGTATTGATGTCCAGTATCCTGAGCCCTTCTGTGGCGGGAGGGACATTTATGACCACAGCATCGTTATTGCTCATGGATGTAAACATGGAAATAGGCAAACGAACAGATCTGCCTAAGCTTCCCCAGCTGTGAGTGCAGGCCTTGGTGCCACTGCCATTTAGGACTTGCTGGCTCCTGGGGCTCTGGTCTGAGCCTCTGGGGGCCCCACCTAAAGGGCTACAACTAAGATGGCTGCCAAAGTTTTCAGAGCCCAGTGCTAGCATGCCTGGAATAAGGGGGCCAATAGAGAGGCTTGTGCCTGGAGTAATCTGGACAAGCAGACCACTGGGCCAGTGACACGTCAGGGCAAAACCCCTTCAAGCTAACTGGGGAAGGAGTAGCCTGACTTTCAAAGAGAGTTTGGAAGAGACAGTGCATCTTGGGAAGGCCCTGCCCCTGAAGGGGGATTGTGGGGCTCTGAAAGTGACCGTATAGATCAGGTGGCTCCAGCGACCTGCATCCAGAGAGAGACAGCGAGATCCAAGAGCCAGTCAGGACCCCAGGAGATTCCAGACTAGGGAGCCAGTGATCCTGGCTGGAGTCAGGAGAAGTTCCTGCCCCACTTCTGTGTTAGCCAGCCACCCCCACAGTGCTGCAATGCTCCATCTTAGGGCATGTAACCTCGGCTATGCCACCTGCCTTGGGTGGGGTTTGAAGGAGTTTGAGAGTATCGGGAGGCTGGTAATTGGCTTAGTTATAAATTGGTTAACTCCTTCCTTCACCAGATCCTGTTCCCAACAAAGTCACCCCATTTCTTATGATGCAATTTGTGGAGTGCTATTTCTTTGTATTTGTTTGATTTACTTTATTGTCCTCTGCATGGTGGGCTTTATGCTCCTTGCCAGTTAAGAATACTACTAGGAGGGCTGCAAACTTTGTAGCGTCAGTCAGCCACACTTACAGTACTGTCCATTTCCCCCATCTCCCAAGTCTCTTGGGTGCCACCCTCCCATCCCCTCTATTGCAGGGACTCCCAGTCTCCTGCCTGCCAAGGCTTTGGTTTGCTCCACATTTTCCCACCATGCTAGCAGCTTATAGTCAATTACTTGACCATACTTATGGCTGTTTTAGAAAGCTGCACAAGCGACACTATAAAATGAATACTACTTGTTCCCATATTAGAAATAAGGACAGTGCACTCTTGATTATCTGGGGGACACTGATTTTATCTGGATAATCAAGAAGGCAAGAGTAGGGTGCCTCCCCCACAGCTGGGGGCTCATAGTCGTCCTCTTTGCAGTCCTGGCTGGGGTGTCTCTGCTCTGCCCTGCTTACTCCGGTGACAGATGGCTGCCTGGCTGCTGCAGGGCCAGGGACACCCAAAGGCTGCAGTCCCAGCAGGGCAGAGACCCCTGGCCAGAACTGCAGCCTTCCCGGTGCCTTGCACCTTCAAGGATTGGGTGTCCTTGGCCCTGATTCAGCACCGGGAGGCTCTGCTCTCTCATGCCCAGGACAGCAGGGCAGCAGGGGGCTCCCTGCACTGCCACAGGAATCACTCAGCAGCAGGGTGGCCTCTCCCACAGCCTGCGGCCCATCCTCCTCCTCACAGTCCTGGCCAGGGGTCTCTGGTTTAGTATCTGACCCTCTGCATTAGCCAAATCCCTTCCTTGTCCCCCAGCATGAGATTCATGCTCTGTGCCGCACACGTCTCATGCTGAGCTGAGGGCCAAGGCAGGGATTCGGATAATGCGGACTTGGATAATAAGGTTTTGGATAAATGGGAGTGTACTGTATTTCCAAGTTACCTTCATGTATTAAAGCTTTGGATGAGTTCTGATTTATGCACATCATTGCTAATTTGAAGATGTCTTTTCAATCTAATTTATTCTTTAATTCAGTGGTAGGGGATCAATATGTGTGTTTAAAAACTGACATATTTTTCAATTTCATCCCAGTGATGGGGCTCACTATGGGTAATGGATTCGTTCTGGAAAAAGTGGAATAGGCATAATTATAATTCGACCCACAATACTATGTACAGGAGGCATAAAACACAAATCTGGAATAGTGGCGTTACTAGTGAGGTTGCCATGCATAATTTTTTTTGGTAAATCGTTACTACATAATACCGTTCATCCATATTAGAGGTTACCTTACTGCTGGCCGTTACCGCTTGGTACCACATTACAGGTTAGGAGACAGTAGCTGCTAGCTACTTGTCTTGTTGATTCATGTCAGCCTGGTATGGCCACGGAGAGGAGTCGTGATGTTAAACATGAGGGGAAAGCAGTGGATGTGTTATTTCTTGACTTTAGCAAAGCTTTTGATACGGTCTCCCACAGTATTCTTGCCGCCAAGTTAAAGAAGTAAGGGCTGGATGAATGGACTGTAAGGTGGATGGAAAGCTGGCTAGATCGTCGGGCTCAACGGGTAGTGATCAATGGCTCCATGTCTAGTTGGCAGCCGGTTTCAAGCAGAGTGCCCCAAGGGTCGGTCCTGGGGCCGGTTTTGTTTAATATCTTTATTAATGATCTGGAGGATGGTGTGGACTGCACTCTCAGCAGGTTTGCAGATGACACTAAACTAGGAGGCGTGGTAGATACACTAGAGGGTAGGGATCGGATACAGAGGGACCTAGACAAATTAGAGGATTGGGCAGAAAAAAACCTGATGAGGTTCAACAAGGCCAAGTGCAGAGTCCTGCACTTAGGACGGAAGAATCCCATGCACTGCTACAGACTAGGGACCGAATGGCTAGGTAGCAGTTCTGCTGAAAAGGACCTAGGGGTCACAGTGGACGAGAAGCTGGATATGAGTCAACAGTGTGCTCTTGTTGCCAAGAAGGCTAACGGCATTTTGGGCTGTATAAGTAGGGGCATTGCCAGCAGATCGAGGAACGTGATCGTTCCCCTTTATTCGACATTGGTGAGGCCTCATCTGGAATACTGTGTCCAGTTTTGGGGCCCACACTACAAGAAGGATGTGGAAAAATTGGAAAGAGTCCAGCGGAGGGCAACAAAATGATTAGGGGTCTGGAGCACATGG
>NC_048298.1:3202391-3267891 GCF_013100865.1 Trachemys scripta elegans | reverse complement strand
AAAACAAAGAGCACAAACAAAAGCCTTCCCCCCCCCACCACAACCAAGATTTGAAAGTATCATGTCCCCTTATGGGTCCTTTGGGTCAGGTGTCTGCCAGGTTACCTGAGCTTCTTAACCCTTTACAGGTAAAAGGATTTTGGAGTCTCTGGCCAGGAGGGATTTTATAGTATTGTACACAGGAGGGCTGTTACCCTTCCCTTTATAGTTATGACAGACACGATTTGTTCTTCACAAATCCATGCTGGCTATTCCCTATCACCTTACCACCTTCCAAGTGTTTGCAGATGATTTCCTTAATTACTTGCTCCATTATCTTCCATGGCACAGAAGTTAAACTAACTGGTCTGTAGTTTCCTGGGTTGTTTTTATTTCCCTTTTTATAGATGGGCACTATATTTGCCCTTTTCCAGTCTCCTGGAATCTCTCCCATGATTTTCCAAAGATAATAGCTAGCGGCTCAGATACCTCCTCTATTAGTTCCTTAAGTATTCTTGTGTAATTACATACTTGTGTAATTTGTTTATATTCATCCTTTGTAATTTGATCAAGTTTCCACTTTTTGTAGGACTTGTTGTTGTTGTTTTAGTTTTAGAGCATTGAAGATCTCCTGGTTAAGCCAGCGTGGTCTCTTGCCATACTTCTTATCTTTCCTATGCAGTGGGATAGTTTGTTCTTGTGCCCTTAATAATGTCTCTTTGAAAAACTGCCAAGTGTCTTCAATTGTTTTTCCCCTTAGACTTGCTTCCCATGGGATTTTACCTACCAACTCCCTGAGTTTGCTAAAGTCTGCCTTCTTGAAATCCATTGTCTTTATTGTGCTGTTCTCCCTCCTACCATTCCTTAGAATCATGAACTCTACTATTTCATGATCACTTTCACCCAAGTTGCCTTCCACTGTCAAATTCTCAACCAGTTCCTCCCTATTTGTCAAAATCAAATCTAGAACAGCCTCCCCCCAGTAGCTTTCTCCGCCTTCTGAAATAAAAAATTATCTCCAATACATTCCAGTAACTTGTTGGATAATCTATGCCCTGCTTTGTTATTTTCCCAACAAATGTCTGGGTAGTGGAAGTCCCCCCCATCACCACCAAGTCCTGTGATTTGGATGATTTTGTTAGTTGTTTAAAAAAAGCCTCATTCACCTCTTCTTCCTGGTTTGGTGGTCTGTAGTAGACCCCTACCATGACATCACCCTTGTTTTTTACCCCTTTTATCCTTACCCAGAGACTTTCAACAAGTCTGTCTCCTATTTATATCTCAACCTCAGTCCAAGTGTATACATTTTTAATATATAAGGCAACACTTCCTCTTTTTTTCCGTCTGTCCTTCCTGAGCAAGCTGTATCCTTCTATACTAATATTCCAATCATGCATATTATGCCACCAAGTCTCTGTGATGCCAACTATGTCATAGCTGTGTTTATTTACTAGCATTTCGAGTTCTTCCTGCTTATTCCCCACTGTGGAAGCTGGCTACTCCAGACTGCTACCTATTGGTCGCTAACCAGTTCAGAGTGGGAAAGTCAACCGTTGGACTCGTGTTGACAGAAGTGTGCAGGGCCATTAATCACATCCTGCTCTGAAAGACCCTGACTCTGAGCAACGTGCTTGACATTGTGGATGGCTTTGCACAAATGGGCTTCCCTAACTGTGGACAGGCGATAGATGGCATGCATATTCCAATTCCGGCACCAGACCACCTACCCACCGAGTACATTAATCAGAAGGGGCATTTCTTCTCCAGGCGCTTGTGGATCACTGTGGGCATTTCACGTACATTAACGCAGGCTAGACCGGAAAGGTGAATGACACACGCATCTTTCGGAACACTGGCCTGTTCAGGAAGCTGCAAGCAGGGACTTTCTTCCCAGAGCAAAAGATCACCATAGGGGAAGTTGAAATGCTCATGGTGATTCTAGGAGACCCCGCCTACCCCTTAATGCCATGGCTTATGAAGCCATTCACAGGGCACGTTGACAGAAGCAAGGAACGGTTCAACAGGCTGAACAAATACAGAATGACTGAGTGTGCATTTGGTCATTTAAAGGCCCGCTGGTGCTGCCTATTTGAGCGTCTGGACCTTTTTTTTTTTTTTTTTTTTTTTTAAATGGAGATATCCTATCTCTTCGCAGTTGAGGTAGGGTTGCCACCGAGTATCGCATCCAGCTCTTTGTAGAACCGGCAGCTTGTGGGCACAACACCAGAGCAGTGGTTTGCCTCCCGTGCCTTGTGGTAGGCATTCCTCAGCTGCTTCACTTTGACCCTGCACTGCAGTGTGTCTGGTCATGGCCCCTTTCTGTCATGCATCATGAAATCTGTCCGTAGGTATCATAATTCTTATGGCTGGAGCGCAGCTGGGACTGGACAGCCTCCTCAATCCAAATTCTGATGAGGTCCAGCAGGAATTAAAGGGGTGGGGATGATGGTTGGTCACCTGGGGGCAGGGCAGTAGAGTTCAAATCGATGACCAGAGAGGCGAAAACAGGCATTGTGGGACACCTCCTGGAGGCCAATCGCAGTGCTGTAATCACCAGGGTGTCTACGCTGGCACCGTGATACTGTAGCCCCAACGCAGAAAGCTGTACGCCTCGTCGGGGTGGCTTTTTTTTATACAGTGCTATAACGGCTCTGTTTCTGCACACTAAGTAGCTTGGCAGTGTGTACACCTCAGGAGTTACATCGCAGAAAGCTGCTTTACTGAGCAGAAACTTGCCAGTGTAGACAAGGCCTTAGTTCGGGCTTGTCTATACTGGCATGTTACAGCGCTGCAACTTTCTAACTCGGGGTGTGAAAAAAACACACACCCTGAGCACTGCAAGTTTCAGGGCTGTAATGTGCCAATGTAGACAGTGCCCAGCGCTGGGAGCTATGCCTCTCATGGAGGTGGGTTTTTCAGAGCGCTAGGAGAGCACTGGGAGAGCTCTCTCCCTCGGCTCTGACGCGACTATGCAAGCCACGTTAAAGCACTGCCACAGCAGCACTTTAACGTTGCCAGTGTAGACGTGCCCTTAGTTTTAGGCAAAGACAAAGCAGGACACCAGGAAAAAGAAGTGATCACTTCCTGGGAAGAAGTCTTACTGTGTTCACCTTACAGAAAGGGTCTGCTTCCAAAATATTGATCTAGTTATAAATGTAAACTAGGCCTGTGCGTATCCTTTATTTCTAATAGACCTGTGTAGAAGCTAGTAAACAACTTGTCACCCAAGACTCAACCCATTAGTTTATATTCATTCCTTATTTTGTTTTTCTGTACCTTCCTTATCTTTGGTTTGGATACCACATTCCAGGTGTCAATGAGCCATGGAAGCCCCTCTTAACTATACCAGGACATACTATTCTTATCTTGTTTCTGACAGGTTTTGTATCCTGTGCCAAGGACAGATATCAGCTGTGCAAAGTGTCATGGGCTACACCTTAGTGTGAATGAACAGCATTCTGGGAAAAGCATATTCCTTGTTATACAACTTGACATAACTACCCAATATTCATGTAGGATATAAGATATGCATCTGAAGAAATGGGCTGTAGTCCACGAAAGCTTATGCTCTAATAAATTTGTTAGTCTTTAAGGTGCCACAAGTACTCCTGTTCTTCTTTTTGCGGATACAGACTAACACGGCTGCTACTCTGAAACCTACAATATTAATGTTTGTTTATTAGGGTGGTGTGCCATACACATCACCAATATAGATTGACTAACATGTGGGTGTCCCCCATTGATGGCACTCTGCGTGCTCCTCATTCTCCCCTCTCCCCATACAATATTCCCCCAATTTCCACCCCCCACCAGGAGTTGTGTGCCCCATTTCTCCTCTTCCTCCCCTCACCCCTGCCATGGCAGGGACTGTGTGCATGACCCCATTCCCCCCCACCCCCTCCACCTACCATTATTTTTCTGTCTGGGAGTTAAGTCATTGAGGGTGTTAATACATTAAGCTCTGAGAGGATAGGCAGAGATGAGATAGGCATATTGTTGTTTTGCATGTCATTAATGGGTTCCAGCAACCAGTTGTTTGATCTATAGACAATTTCAGAAGTGCTTGAAGACATGGGTGTGCTAAAGAGCTGGCAGGGGCTTCAAGTTCCCTTATTTTCCCCTTTCAGTTTTCCAATTTCCCCTCAAATCAATAGGGTTCTTTTCATTGATGCCTAGCACATTTCCTGAAATTTTTGGATTGATTGGATGCCGCATTCAAAAGCTATTACGTTGCAGACAGACAGAAACGTCATTGAGTGTAAGGCCTTCACAAGCTTAGTCAATCGCTGGTTTTTCTCAAGGAATAGTACCGCTGTACATCTGGTGTAGTGAGGAGTCGCTTTGAGTGGAGGCATAAAGAAAAAGGAACGTAGGACCCAACTGAAGTGAGGAGAGAGAGTGAAGCAACTCCAAATACTGCTGATACTAATCATCTGGGTGAGAAGGAAGGAGGTTTAAGCCACACCTCAGAGAGGGGCTATTTAGGCAAAACCTCAACACAGATTCTACTCCTGCTGCATCTTGCAGTGATGTTATCATGCTTGATTGTCATGGAAACTAACATGGGGAGAGAAATTCTGGTGTCTGTATCTTAGAATCATCCATGTTAGTAAGGAAATGCACTGCTAGAGCACATGTATTAGCAGGAGTGTTATAAGCAAGCAAGGAGAAGTAATTCTTCCGCTCTACTCAGTTCTGATCAAGCCTCAGCTGGAGTATTGTGTCCAGCTCTGGGTGCGACAGGAAAGATGTGGGCAAACTGGAGAAAGTCCAGAGGAGAGCAACAAAAATGTTTAAAGGTCTATAAATGTGACCTACAATGAAAGATTTAAAAAATTGGGTTTGTTTAGTCTGGGGAAGAAAAGACTGAGGGGGGACATAAATCTTCAAGTTCATAAAAGGCTGTTATAAAGAGGAGGGTGATAAATTGTTCTCCTTAATCACTGAGGACAGGACAAGAAGTAATGGGCTTGTGTTGTGGCAAAGAAGATTTAGGTTAAACATTGGGGAAAACTTCCTAACTGTCAGGGCAGCTAAGCACTGGAGCAAATTACCTAGGGAGGTTGTGGAATCTCCATCACTGGAGATTTCTAAGAACAGGTTAGACAAAATACCTGACAGAGATGGTCTAAAACACTTAGTCCTGCATCAATGCAGGGGACTGGACTAGATGACCTATTGAGGTCCCTTCCAGTCCTACATTTCTATGATTCTATGTAATTTTGTGCTGCCTGATGGCGTCAGAGTGCTGGGGTACACCCAGCCTTCTCAGATACTCAGCACCTGGTGTACCTGGAGCTGTCTAGGTGGTATTCCTCCCATTGCTATAGTATCTGACCACCTTGCTAAATCCATTAATGTATGCCGCACATACCCCTGAGAAGTAGGTGAGTACTATCCCTATGTTACTGTTGGGGGACTAAGGCATTGAGAGAGAAAGTGACTTGGCCTAGGCCACATAGTGAGTCAGTGGCATAGGTTGGAATTGCACTCAGGTCTCCTGAGTCACATACCAGGGACTTGGGCCCGCACCACAAGACCAGCCTGCCTCTTGGGAGGCCTTATAGACTGGAGCACCTGGTGGATCCTAGTAAGAACTCACACACATGGCTGAAATTAAAAGATCCTTTAGTGGGGCTGGAAGAAAGGCATGGCTGCGAATACCTTTTAGTCCATTTCAATCAAGAATGAACACAGCCATTCCTAGCTCAGCCCCTAGGGCAGCCCAGTTGAGGGTAACAGGGCTAACCAGGCTCCTCAGGACGCGTGTCTAGATGCCCCTTCTAGTCTTTTGTCTGCTGGAGGCAACTAGGCATTGGCCTGTAGGGCCTACTGGCCAGGGCTCCGCCCTCTAGTCTGTCTTGTCAGGGGCTCCTCCACTTTCTTCTCTTCTCATCCAGTTGTACGTAAGAATTTCCAGGCCAGGTCAGTGAGACTGGCATAGGATTGGGCTCTAGCTTTTAACATGGACGCACTCTGATGCTTTTGTCGTCGTTGTATTCTTATCGGTTTCTCTTGATCCAGTTAGTCATTTGACTTAACGTGGGGTGAGAGGTGGGATCACAACCAGGTCTTTGCAGTTACTTGGAACGTGGCGAAACTTTCCCCATCCTGGTTCCCAGGATAATGGGTGAGTCCTTCCACTGCACTTCATCTGAACAAATCTTATCCACTCCGAAGAGCAGATCCTGCCTGACCAGCCTGGCAAAGGGATGCAGCCCTGGGTTACAGCGCTGGCCATTAGAAAGGGATAGAACTATTGGTGGGCTCTAATGGTAGGCAGCATGTTTGTTGCTTTATGAGCAGTTAGGAAGTGGGCATTAGGAATGTAGGCCAGCTGTGTGAGCCCCACACATCTCTTGTGTCGGCTGGGGCCCTGGAGAGCAGCAGGGAGCCTCCAGGAACACAAGGATCCCAAAGGGAGACAACTTCAGCAAAACTGGTAAATTCTACCAATGCGGCTGTGCACAATTCTGCAGAGCTCCCACTTCTTGGTTGGAGAGCAGAGTGAAGGCTAGACTCAGCTGGCGGAGCTGAATTTCAGTGGAGATTGGATCCGTGGGCTGGTGCTGCGTAACCCACAAACCCAGGCCTCAGCAAACAGCAGAAAGAAGAGTCAAACAGCAGGGAAGATGATTATTTATTATTGCAGCAGTGTGTATGGGCCCCACCAGGGACTGAAGCCCACTGTGCCAGGCAGATGACAGAGACATAAATCCTGCACCCCAGACTGCATCTCAAGGAGCAGCTAACTTATTCTAAAGAAAAGAGGTTTTCTTTAACATAAATATAAAATAAAACATTTCCCTTGGAAGTGTGAGGAGGAGCCATTACAGTCAGAGCAGAGCAGGAGTCAGCCCCCAGCTCTCACCTCAGCCTGGACCTCACTGCCTGCCTGGGGAAGCATATTCCCTCCTCTGGCTCCCTAGAGCCTTCCTCAGGGCCCCCTTCACTTCCTGGTTGCGCAGGCTGTAGATGAGTGGGTTCAGCATGGGGGTGACGATGCAGTACAGCGTGGACACCAGGGTGTCCACCCCCATGGAGTAGCCTGCGCTGGGGCGATTGTAGTTGAGGTTGGCCATCCCAAAGTATATGGTGACCACGATCAGGTGTGCGGCGCAGGTGGAGAAGGCCTTGCGCCTTCCTGTGTTGGAGCGGATCCTGAGGATGGCTACCAGGATGTAGAGGTAGGAGATGACGATGAGCAGAAATGGGCTCAGGCCCATGAAGATACTAGCCAGATGGAGTGTGACCTCATTGACATAGGTGTCACTGCAGGCGATCTTCAGCAGGGGAGGGACATCACAGAAGATGTGGTGAAGCTGGTTGGCGCCACAGAAGGATAAGCTGGAGGCCATGAAGGTGTGTATGGCTGAGTCCAGAAGACCCCAGAGCCAGGACCCCATGGCGAGTGGGACGCACACCCTCCGGCTCATGATGTCAGTGTAGCGCAGGGGGTTGCAGATGGCTGCGTACCGGTCATAGGCCATGACGGCTAGGAGCGCGCACTCGGCTCCCGCGCATGACATCAGGAAAAACATCTGGGCCATGCACTCACAGTAGGAGATGGTCTCCTGCTCACGCAGGAAGTTCACCAGGATCTTGGGGACTGTGACTGACGAGAAGCAAATATCCAAGCAGGATAAGTGGCTGAGTAAAAAGTACATGGGGCTGTGAAGATGGGAATCCAGCTGGATGAGGGTGAATATCATGGAATTCCCCACCAGGGTGACGAGGTAGATCGCCAGGAACACCAGGAAGAGGAAGGCCTGGCCATGGAGAAGGCTGGAGAAGCCCAGAAAGATGAACTCTGTCACCTGTGTCTGATTCTCCTGTTCCATGAGGCCAGTAAAGTTTGTCTGTGGGGGGCGGGACAGGGAGAGAGAAGAGACGTGAGTGAGAATCAGGAATTCAGAGCTAAACCACCTCCTTCCGGCAATGAGACTGTGATTTCACATGCAGAAAAGATGGAAACTCAAAATGCTACCTGTTGTCCCTTATGTGTATGTAAGTCTGACTACAAGAGGATCACATTGTGAAAGGTATGGCAGTTTCCTGCAGTATCATTGGGAGATCTTACTGTATTAAGTATATGTATCATTGCAGGCCAGATGTCTGTAATTCCATGAGAGAAGGTGACTGCAGTCCCCCAGAACAAAGACAGTGTGTGTATGGGGAGGCGATTAGGCCAATTCACTCAGGTTGTATCACCTCCTGGAGAGGCTCATATATATTGGTTCAGTCTGGATTCTCCAGAGACCAAAAAAGAAAGGACTTTTGGCTAAATAGTCAGTTAAAACTCAGGCTCAGTACGATCTTCCTGATCAGCAAATGGAAAGGACATTCTGACCAAGGGGGGCCCCAAACCTTCCTGGGAAGGGTTGGAAGAATTTTGGCCTACAAAGGCCATGTCACACTCATGGATGACTTCTGGTAAGCTTATTAGCATGCATATGGGAACTTTTATTGTTTTTGTGTTTTCTCTAATGCTATCACATTAACAATAAATGAGCTTACTTATAAAGGACTGTGTGGTAACTTTTTTATAACTGGGTAATTACACTGTTCATAGTTTTTGGGGAGAGAGCAAAATAAATGCTGGCCTACTTAGGTAGACTTGCTGGGGAATTCACAGTGCAGGCAGGGAACTGTGCAACCTTGGAAAACCCTAGTCAGGAGGGAGAGAGAATCCTAGAATATTAGGGTTGGAAGAGACCTCAAGAGGTCATCTAGTCCAACCCCCTGCTCAAAGCAGGACCAACAGCAACTAAATCATCCCAGCCAGGGCTTTGTCAAGCCGGGCCTTAAAAACCTCCAAGGACGGAGATTCTACCACCTCCCTAGGTAACCCATTCCAGTGCTTCACCACCCTCCTAGTGAAATAGTTTTTCCTAATATCCAACCTAGACCTCCCTCACTGCAACTTGAGACCATTGCTCCTTGTTCTGTCATCTGCTACCACTGAGAACTAGATCCATCCTCTTTGGAATCCCCCTTCAGGTAGTTGAAAGCAGCTATCAAATCCCCCCTCATTCTTCTTTTCTGCAGACTAAACAATCCCAGTTCCCTCAGCCTCTCCTCATAAGTCCTGTGCCCCAGCCCACTAATAATTTTTGTTACCCTCCGCTGACTCTCTCCAATTTTTCCACATCCTTTCTGTAGTGGAGGGCCCAAAACTGGACACAGTACTCCAGGTGTAGCCTCACCAGTGTCGAATAGAGAGGAATAATCACTTCCTCAATCTGCTGTCAATGCTTCTACTAATGCAGCCCAATATGCCGTTAGCCTTCTTGGCAACAAGGGCACACTGTTGACTCATATCCAGCTTCTCATCCACTGTAATCCCCAGGTCCTTTTCTGCAGACCTGCTGCTTAGCCAGTCGGTCCCCAGCCTGTAGCAGTGCATGGGATTCTTCCGTCCTAAGTGCAGGACTCTGCACTTGTCCTTGTGAAACCTCATCAGATTTCTTTTGGCCCAATCCTCCAATTTGTCTAGGTCACTCTGGACCCTATCCCTACCCTCCAGCATAGCTACCTCTTCCCTCCCAACTTAGTGTCTCTGCCCAAAAGAGGATACAGAAGTGTAAAAGTGTGTGCCTTTCTTGACTCTTAACCTAGGCCTTTCTTGGGGGTCACCCTTAGGGAGACAGAGCATCCCCACTCTGGCCCTTGGCAACTACTGATTTCCTGGTGGTGGGGAGTTCTTATAGGGGCAGACCCCTTGTCCAAGAATCACAGAAGTGTAGGACCGGAAGGGATCTCAGTAGGTCACGTAATCCAATCCTCTGCACTCATGGCAGGACTACACAATAACTAGACCATTCCTGACTGGGGTTTGCCTACGGAGGCTGTGGAATCTCCATCATTGGTTAAACAATTTGTTCCTTTGCTTTACCACCCTGACTGGAAGTTTTTCAAAATGTCCAACCTAAACCTCCCTTGCTGCAGTTAAAGCCCATTGCTTCTTGTCCTATCCTCCAAGGTTAACAAGAACAATTCTTCTCGCTCCTCCTTGTAACAACCTTTTATGTACTTGAAAACTGTTATCATGTTTCCTCTGTCTTCTCTTCTCAACACGAAACAAACTCAGTTCTTTCAATCTTCCCTCCTAGGTCATGTTTTCTAGACCTTTAATCATTTTTCTTGCTCTCCTCTGGACTTTCTCTAATTTGTCCACATCTTTCCTGAAATGTGGTGCCCAGAACTGGACACAATACTCCAGTTGAGGCCGTATCAGAACGGAGTAGATTGGAAGAATTACTTCTCATGTCTTGCTTAAAACACTCCTGCTGATACATCTCAGAATGATTTTTGCTTTTCTCTCCCCACCCCCGCAGTGTTACACTAACACGCATTTATCTTGGAATCCACTATGACCCTCAGATCCCTTTCTGCAGTATTACTTCCTAGGCAGTCCTTTCCCATTTAGTATGTGTGCAACCAGGGCCGGCTCCAGGGTTTTGGCTGCCCCAAGCAGCCCAAACAAACAAACAAACAAAAGCTGCGATCGCGATCTGCGGCGGCAATTCGGCAGGAGGTCCTTCGCTCCCAGGCGGAGTGAGGGACCGTCCGCCGAATTGCCGCCGAATACCTGGACGTGCCACCCCTCTCCGGAGCAGCCGCCCCAAGCACCTGCTTGACAAGCTGGTGCCTGGAGCAGGCCCTGTGTGCAACTGATTGATTGTTTCTTCCTAAATGGAGTACTTCGTGTTTGTCCTTATTGAATTTCATCCTATTTACTACAGACCATTTCTCCAGATCACTTTGAATTTTAATCCTATCCTCCAAAGCACTTCCAATCCCTTCCAGCTGGGTATCATTTGTAAACTTTATAGTGTACTCTCTATGCCATAATCTAAAAACTGTATTTCCCTAGTTTGTTTGAGATGGTCATGCGAGACCGATTCAAAAGCCATACTAAAGTCAAGATATACCACATCTACTGCTTCCCGCCATCCACAAGGCTTGTTACCCTGTCAAAGAAAGCTATTAGGTTGGTTTGACATGATTTTGTTTGTGACAAATCCAGGCTGACTACTACTCATCACCTTGTCTTCTAGGTGTTTGTAAATTGATTACATGATTATTTGCTCCATTATCTTTCCAGATACTGAAGTGGGGGTGATTGGTCTGTAATTCCCCATGGTCTGTCTGGATGTCCCAGCTGATGGGGAAGGGAGGGTCGGGTCCAGTTAGAGCCATGCTGGGTACAAGCAAACGTGTTTTTAATATGGCTAAATGTATACACCTGGGAACAAAGAATGTCGGCCATACTTAAAGGATGGGGGACCCTATCCTGGGAAGCAGTGACTCTAAAAAAGACTTGGGGGTTGTGGTGGATAATTAGTTGAATATTTTACCTCTGGAGGAGGAGGAGGAGTAGGAATAGAGTGTGGTTTTTACCTCTTTATTTGGCACTGGTGCAACCACTGCTGGACTTCTGTGTCCAGTTCTGGTGCCCACAATTCAAGAAGAATGTTGATTAAATTGGAGAGGGTTCAGAGAAGAGCCACAAGAGCGATTAAAGATTAGTAAACAAGCCTTATAGTAATAAACTCAAGGAGCTCAATCTGTTTAGCTTAACAAAGAGACAGTTAAGGAGTAAGGATCACAGTCTATCAGTACCTACATGAGGAACAAATATTTAATAATGGATTTTTCAAGCTATCCGAGAAAGGCATAACACATTCCAATGGCTGAAAGATGAAGCTAGACAAGCTATGGAAATGAGAGATGGAAATTTTTAACAGTGAGGGTAATTAACCACTGGAACAACTTACCAAGCACCGCAGTGGATTTTCCATCACAGGCAATCTTTAAATCTTTTGTTAAAGATGTGCTGTAGTTCAAAAGGAACTGTTTTGGAGGCGTTCTATGGCCTGTGTTCTACAGGAGGTCAGGCTAGGGCCTAGATCACATCTGGCTTTGGAATCTATGAATCTAGTATGGCAGCTCCCAGCCACCACTGGTGCTCTGGGTTGTCCTTGAAGGGGCAGATCTCCCCAAAAGCTCTTTTCTGATGCTCTGCTGGGATAGCTGGAAAAGAGCCACCCCTAAAAAAACTAACTCTCTGCCTATTTAGCCAACTCCTAGTGCTGGCCCTCAAAGTCCAGGACTCTGTCTGGGGGGCTGGCTGAGGGGATGCAGGGGAGGGAAATGGGGGCAGGAGAAAGGAGGAATGGAAGTATGTGGGGAAGATGGGGCAAGCTAGGCTCAGGGAGAGTGAGGGATATGGAGAAATGAGGGAGGGAGAAATGGGGCAGAAGCCTGAGACAGGTTCAGGGGGAGTCGAAGGGAAGCTGGGAGGGTGCTCAGGAGAAGAGGGTGATTGGGGTGCAGGAAACGGGTGGCAGAAAGGTGGCTGGGGCACGCAGAGAGAATGGGGCAGGTGGGATGCTGAGGAAGGAGGAGGATGGGAGCAATGGGAGGGGTGCATGAGTATGGGGGTGGGAGAGTCACTGAGGGATGTAGTAGGGCAGGAGAGAGACTCGGGTGCATGAGTGGAAGGGGAGAAGGTGCTGCACAAGCAAAACCACCTGCATTTCTAGCAGGGCTAATCTTGGTTAGCGCCTAACGAACAGCCAGGAGGGTGTTAAACTAACACAGGTACGGGGTGGGCTAGGGAGGGAAATGGGGTACAAATGCAAATATAGGCTGTCATGAACAAATTGAGCCAATGTCAGATGTGATAACTTCCATTTCTGTATACTCATTTCTATTGGCTATCTTACCTTCATGCCCATGTTCCATATTATCATCCTTATTGAAAAACTACATATGGCCCAAAAAGTAAATGAATACTTTCCCTTGATTGTCTTTAACCTCCTTCCCAACTGCACTGCATAGCAGCACAACTCATCCTTCCTTATTTTCTTATTTATATAATTAAAAAAACCTTCTAATTTTAATGTTCTTGGCAAGAGCTAAATCAGCTTGATTTCTAGCAATTTTCACTTTATTCCTACATTTTCTAACCTCCAAGATGCATCTCTGCTGAGATAATTATTCATCCAGCTGTGTCTGAAGCCTTCCACTATAATTTTTGTCTCTCTTCCTTCCCCCCACCTTGCTTGGGATGCAAATATCAGACCATTTTTATATAGTTGATCTTGAAGAAATTCCAAGCTTCCTCCACATTTAAGTCCTTGAGCTCTTCAGTCCAGTTGAATTCTTTAACTAGTTCCCTTGATTCCCCAAAGTCTGCCCTTCTGAAATCAAAAATATAGTTGATGACCTGGCTTTGATTATCCTTCATTTCCTATGACCGGCTCTTCTAGGATATCCTTAATACTTACCAAAACCAAGTGTAAAATTGCATCCTCTCTTGTTGGCTAAGTGGCAGTTTTGTAGTAAACTGTCATCTATCACATCCAGGAATAAGTGGGTCCTACCAGTATTAGTAGCATTTATTCTCCAGTCTATATCTGGAAAGTTAGTCTCCCATTATGACCCAATTCCTGGTAGTAATTATCTCTGTAATAATAGTTCTCTATCCATATCCAAGACTGACCCTGCGGGTCAATAGCAGACCCCTAACATTATTTTATTTTAATAGAACCTCTTTTACAATCCTGCCACAAAGTGTTTTTGTCCATTCCATCACTTCTTACAGTTCACCACTTTGTTGAAGTACAACACTACCCCACCACCTTTACCTTTTATTCCTCTGTCTCCTAAACAGCACATACCCTTGAATATCTGTATTCCAGTCATGAGTGCTATTCATGCTATTCATGAGTGCTTAGTTCTATAATTCCTATAATATCTGGTTCAATCTTCTGCACCAGTAGTTTGAGTTCCTCCATTTTATTGCCTGGATTCCTTGCGTTCATGTACTAACATTTCAGTTGTTTCCCTGGGACTTCATCCAGTTTTCTAGTCGGACTAGGTATAGTCCTTTCACTAACTGTATCACCTACCTGATTACTATTCCAATCAATATTTGTACTTTCTTTCTTGCTGTCCGTACTCTTACCTTGTGGAGTTCCATTATTCCCTTACTAAATCTTCATTTAGCTGATTTTCTCTCATCTTGCATATTTAAGCCAGGCATGAAGACTTCCTGAGTCTCTCCCATCCTTCTTCCTTCATCTCCTAGTTTAAAGTCCTTCTTATTAGTCATTCCAGCCTTGATTCCAGAAGGCAAATACCCCAGGTACTCAAGTGGAGCCCATCAGTTGAGAAGAGTCTTCTTTCTGTTAATGCCTCCTAATGATTGATCATCCCAAAACCTTCCTTGTAGCTCCAATCCTTGAGCCATCTATTGATCTTCATTATCTTGTCATGCCTTTGCTCTCCTTCACTAGGGACCAGAAGTATTCTGCTAAAGATCACCTGAGTTTCCACTTCTTTAAACATCTTAACCATAGTCATCCTTGAGCTATGCCAGTGGGAATCTATCAGTGTCATTTGTCCCAACGTGTTGCAGAATCAGTGGATTTTTTTTTCTCCAGTCCTACTAGATCCTTTTCATCCTCACGTCTACATCTTGTATTCTTGCTCCTGGCAGATAGAATGCTCTGATCTGATAACTGGTCTGTCAACTCTTCTGAGTACAAGGTCCCCAATCACATAGACCTGTTTCTCCCTGGTGTTGGTATGAATCAGTCTTCTGTTCTCTCTTGTGGTCCCATTTAAATCATCCTCATTTTTCCTTAGGCTGTGGTCCCTAACTATGTCCATCATCTCTTCTTCTCCTCTGCAGGGACTGGTCTCCTTTCTTTTCTTCCTTGTCATGCCATCGTCTGCCTCCCCCTTTACCCAATGCAGAAAATCCTGTTATTCAACTCGATTTCACCACTACTAGCTAGTTCCTTCCCCTGTCTTGTCCTCATGGTCACATTCTTCCATGGATCTAGGAACAAGAAATGCAGGCTGTACCTACATAATGGAGGACTGTATCTTGAAAAGGATTTATGAATCATAAAGGACAAAAACTCAATAGGAGCTCCCAGTACTATGCTGTGGCAAAAAGAGCTCAAGTGCTCCTCAGATGTACAAATGGGAGTAGTGAGTAGAAGTAGAGAGGTAATTTTTTACCCCCTGTGTATGGCATTAGGGAGAGCGCTATTGGAATTCTGTGTCCTGTTCTGGCACCCACATTTTAAAAAGAATGTTGAAAAATTGGAGAGGGTGCAGTAAACAGCCCCAAAAGTGATTTACGGGCTGGGGAAACTGCCTAATGTTGAGATACTTAGAGCTCAGTATGCTTAGTTTATCAAGGAAGAGACTCAGAGGTGACTTGCTTACATTGCATAAATACCTTTCACAGGGAGAAAATAAAGGGCAGTTTAATCTAGCAGAGAATGACATAACAAGAACTAGGTGGCTGAAAGCTGAAGCCAGACAAATTCCAATTAGAAATAAGGCAGAAATGTTTAATGGTGAAGGTGATTAACCTTTGGAACAAACTCCCAAGGGAAGTGGTGGATTCTCCACCTTGTGATGTCTTCAAATCAAGACTGGATGCCTTCCTGGAGTATATATTTTAGCCAAACCCAAGCGATTAGGCTCAATACCAGGGTAAATGGGTTAAATTTAATGGCCTCTGATATACAGGAAGTCATATAACATGATCTAATGATCCCTTCTGGGGAGACATTATAAAGCTAAGCGATGGGGTCAACTTGATGACAGATGCTATTCAGTTTACTTCCACGCTGAACTTCCCAGATGCATTTCTAGATTCTAATTTAACTATAATCAAATTAGCAAAAAGAAATAGATATTGTGGCCAGGTCAATGCAAACATCTGCTTACTGTGCAGCAGTAAAAGCAAATACAGATTAGGCTTTAACAAAAGGTTAGAGAATAGTACTGAAGATATGTGGCATATTTTCTACAAATTGATGGCTCACATCCCCAGGAGGTGATGCTCTGTTCTGGTCATCCTCATCTCAATGGGGTAAAGGAAAACTATAGGGCTTAAGAGACTGATAAAATGGCTGAGTCTGGAAAGACTTTCATATGAAGAGAGACTGAAAGATTGGGATTACTTGGTTTGGAGGAGAGGGAACATGAGAGGGATCCAGAATGACTGGAAGGGGAATGTTCCTATTTAACTTTTCTCATAACAAGGGGGCATACAATGAAACTAAAAAGCATCCTCAATTAAAATTAAATTAATGGAGATATCCTATCTCCTAGAACTGGAAGGGACCTTGTAAGGTCATCAAGTCCAGCCCCCTGCCTTCACTAGCAGGACCAAGTACTGATTTTGCCCCAGATCCCTAAGTGGCCCCCTCAAGGATTGAGCCTTGGGCTGGCCCTCTGCTCAGGGGTGAATTCACCCCCTGTGCTTGGAGAGAGCAGCTGCCCTTCCACATGAAGCCTCTGCCACCATGGACTGCACATCAGGTCTGCACCTACGTAGCTGGGAATCGCTTTGCTCTGCAATGTTCCACCTGGCAAGACACTTCCCTACCGAACCTGTCAAAGTGGCTCTTCTTTGGTGCAGTCCAGCTCCGTGCCCAGGACTCAGGGAGATGCCCTGCTGGACTCCAGCCCCCATGCCCTTCTCACAGTGTTGCTGAGGGAGATGTCTGTCCAGAATCCCCCTGCCCCCAACACACAGGGTGAGACGTTGAGGGAGATGCCTGGCTGGAGCTGTCCTCTTCCCCGCCCCCATCACTGAGGGAGACTTTCCCCAGTAATCAGTGACTCTCTGACCCTTTCTCTTCATGCAGCGGAAGCAGCAGGATCACTGACTGACAGCCCTATGGGGAAGGGGCTGGGGCTGGCTTTGAGCTCCTTCATCCCTGGGTTTCAGTGAGTGATAGAGCTCCGAGCAGAGGCTGCAGAGCGACTTACCCAGCAGGGTGTCCTGTCGCTGGGTCTGTCAGTCCGGCTGGAGCCACATGGGCACGGCGGAGAGGAGGGGGTGGCAATAGCACTAGCTGGGCCCTTGCTGCACCTCTGCCCTTGGGAGTCGGAGAGACGGCAGCTCACACTCGCACCAAATGCTCTGTGAAGAGGAAAGATCATGGAAATGCCTGGGTCTCACCCGCCGGCCTGAGGAGGAGCCCAGCTGCTCCGTGGCACTGAGGCTGGGGCTGCGTGGAGGGGGTGGTATTTAACCCCAGGTGAGGGAGCCCGGGGGGACAGACTCTCAACGGTGGCTCATCGTTAATGACAGGAACAAAGCCCAGAAAAAACACTCCTCTTCCCACTCCACCCCCGTGGGGCTTCTCGCGTGTTGGTGCTGGAGCTAAGTCCGATGGATGAAGCCCAGAATGTCGGCTTTACTGGGCCTCCCCTAGCCCCTGATCTCCCAATTCCAGGCCCCACCTCTAGGTCCCCACAGTTGAATCCCAGCAAAAGGGCTTTATGGAGTGTCCAGACCCACTTTTCTGTTTTCCCAGCGTTCATTTTAGTGCTGAAAGTGCACCCTTTGGATATACAGCCTGCCAGGTTGCAGGTCCTGTCACACTGAAGCCCCCACCCTTTCCCCCTCTCTTGCTCTCAGTCAGCAGTAGACAAACCTGAGCCCCCTGCACAGATCTGTCTGTGTTGCTGATGGGCAATTCTATCCCCTGGGGCAGAGTGAGTGCACCCCGGGTAGCTGGGGGTGGGACAGATACGCAAGCTGGATGCTGGTGGAGGAAGTCTCACTCGCTCTAGTCAGTGCGAGTCACTGCATCCCTAAGCCATAGTGGTGGCCAAAGCAGAGTTTTCCGTGCACCTCTGCCATTGCATCTGCCCAATCCAGAACAGCAGTGCTGCCTGGAGCTGGGGCCAGGCTGGGTAACATGCAACACAGCCATTGCTGCAGGGAATTGTGAACCTACTTCTCAGAGGGCAGTCTGAGTTGGAGCTGACGGCTTCCCTGAGAACTGCATCAGGCAGAGAGAAGAAATGCACTGTCTATACAGCTGGTTCTCCCCACTTCCACATCCTCAGACTTGCAGTGGAGTCACTGTCCTTCATGGCTGTCTAAAGCCAGCAGAGATGATGGGCCCAGTACTGATGGGGATTCAGGAGGGCCAGCAGCCTGCCTGGCTTACAGAAGTGTGAGTTAGATGCTGATCAATGAAACCATCTCTGGATGTTACTGACCTCCTCAGTTTCTGTCCTGATTTGAACCTCTCGCTGTCAGGGAAGCTGATTGAATCATAGAATATCAGGGTTGGAAGGGACCTGAGGAGGTCATCTAGTCCAACCCCCTGCTCAAAGCAGGACCAATCCCAAACTAAATTATCCCAGCCAGGGCTTTGTCAAGCCGGGCCTCAAAAACCTCTAAGGAAGGAGATTCCACCACCTCCCTAGGGAACCCATTCCAGTGCTTCACCACCCTCCTAGTGAAAAAGTTTTTCCTAATATCCAACCTAAACCTCCCCTACTGCAACTTGAGACCATTACTCCTTGTTCTGTCATCAGGTACCACTGAGAACAGTCTAGATCTATCCTCTTTGTAACCCCCTTTCAGGTAGTTGAAAGCAGTTATCAAATACCCGCTCATTCTTCTCTTCGGCAGACTAAACAATCCCAGTTCCCTCAGCCTCTCCTCATAAGTCGTGCTCCAGCCCCCTAATCATTTTTGTTACCCTCCGCTGGACTCGTTCCAATTTTTCCACATCCTTCTTGTAGTGTGGGGCCCAAAACTGGACACAGTATTCCAGATGAGGCCTCACCAATGTCGAATAGAGGGGAATGATCACGTCCCTCACTATGCTGGCAATGCCCCTACTTATACAGCCCAAAATGCCGTTAGCCTTCTTGGCAACAAGAGCACACTGTTGACTCATATCCAGCTTCTCGTCCACTGAAACCCCTGGGTCCTTTTCTGCAGAACTGCTGCCTAGCCACTCGGTGCCTAGTCTGTAACAGTGCATGGGATTCTTCCGTCCTAAGTGCAGGACTCTGCACTTGTCCTTGTTGAACTTCATCAGATTTCTTTTGGCCCAATCCTCCAATTTGTCTAGGTCCCTCTGTATCCTATCCCTACCCTCCAGTGTATCTACCACTCCTCCCAGTTTAGTGTCATCTGCAAATTTGCTGAGAGTGCAGTACACGCCATTGAGCCTAGTGCCAACCCTAGAGTCCAGCCAGGGCTGGTGCTACCATTTAGGCCAACTAGGTGGTTACCTAGGGCGCCAAGATTTGGGGGTGCCAAAAGCCCCCAATTTTTTTTCTTTACAGCGGCCGCTGCGCTGGGAGGGAGAGGGAGTCTGAGCCACCGCCGGCAGCCTAGGGGTTCCCCTGGGTCAGCGCGCTGCCGCCAGCCATGGGGAACTGCTGGATCAGAGCTGCCGCACGGATCCCTGGGCCAGGGGCTGGGGAGCTGCCTCGGGGGGGTGCCTCAGGGCGGGGGAGGCGGGAGCTGCCGCACAGCTCCCCGAGTATGGACTGGGGGCTGCATAAGTGCCAATGATCTGTTCTGTTCAGGTCTTTGCTCTGCACCCATCCTAGTGCTATCCAACTGCCTTCCCCTCCAAATCTTGAGAATCATGTCCATTCTGAGGCCATTGTGGCCTTCCCTATGGGATCCTGATGGAGTGAACATTGGCACTTCATACAGGTGCACTCAAGCAGGAAGAGTGTGATGCAGTGGAAAATTTCTGTAATAGTTTTATGAAGCCTACACTTGCCTCAGTTTCCCTCTGCCCTTTGCATTGCTACCCAGTGGGGAAAACAGGGTGAAGTCTGCTCTTGGAAGCACCACAGGACATGAGGGGTAGGTGTCGCTTTGCTGCAATGAATAGGGTCATTAAGGAATTGGTTGAAACCAATCCAATTCAACAGACGGTCCATAGGGACTATGGAAGCCCCAACAACTAAACGATCAACACAAAACAGCAGAAAGCTCCGGCAAGTAGAGTTGAGAGCTCAGCATGGCCCAGCCTGGAGACAAAGGACTGGGAGTTGACCTGTAGGGGATAAAGAGTGGACTTCTGGAAGAAACTGGCTGTTCTCACCTGGGACTGACTAAGAGGTCAGAGAGAGATAGAGCCTAAGATGGAATCTACCACAGCTTGGCTGTTGGATTGCTATGGCTTGGCCCAGTGATGAGCTCCCAAAATCCTAAGAACGGGTTCCCTACTGGGTCCTCAGCAGCACTTCGGCGGCGTAGGGGGGTCTTCACTCGCTCCGGGTTTTCGGCGGCATTTCGGCGGTGGGTCCTTCACCCAGAGCAAGTGAAAACACACACACCCCGTCGCCGCCACCACTGAAGTGCTGCCAAAGACCCGGTAGGGAACCACGCGGTGAGTACAAGCCCCACGTGCCTGTCTCTCTCCCCCCGCATCCGACCCCAACCCATGTCCTGCCCCCGACTGCCCCCCTCAGAACCCGCAACCCATCAACCCTCACCGCTCCTTGTCCCCTGACCATCCCTCCCGAGACCCCCCACCCTGACTGCCCCGACCCCATCCACCACCACCCTGACCGACCCCCGGAACTCCCACGCCTACCCAACCCCCCCATTCCCCGTCCCCTGACTGCCCCCCCAGAACCTCCGCCCCCTCCAACCTCTCCCTGCTCCTTACCTCAAAGCAGCAGGAGCTGCAGAGCTGCCCAGAGCACTGGCGCCAGTGGTGTGGCGCGCTGGGGCTCTGAGGGGGGAGAGGGGAAGCGGGGAAGGGGCCAGGGGAGCCTCCCCAGCTAGGAGCTCAGACGGGCCGGACAGGACGGTCCCGCAGGCCAGATGTGGCCCCCGGACCGGAGTCTGCCCATCCGCCGGCCCCTATAATAACCAGTTCTACACCGGCTTCTAAATTTAACAACGCTCCAGCTCACCACTGGCTTGGCCAGAAGGAATATGTCATTTTTAATAAGAACATAAGAACGGCCACATTGGGTCAGACCAAAGGTCCATCTAGCCCAGTATCCTGTCTTCCAACAGTGGCCAATGCCAGGTGCCCCAAAGGGAATGAACAGAACAGGTAATCATCAACTGATCCATCTCCTGTAGCCCATTCCCAGCTTCTGGCAAACAGAGGCGAGGGACACCATCCCTGCTCATCCTGGCTAATAACTTCATGGAGGATAGATCCATCAATGGTTATCTAGTTCTTTTTTGAACCGTGTTGAAGACTTGGCCTTCACAACATCCTCTGGCAAGTTCCACAGGTTGACTGTGCGTTGTGTGAAAAAATACTTCCTTTTGTATGTGTTACACCTGCTCCCTATTAATTTAATTTGGTAACCCCTAGTTCTTGTGTTGTGAGAAGGAGTAAATAACACTTCCTTATTTACTTTATCCACACCAGTCATGATTTTTTATACCTGTATCATATCCCCCCTTAGTCATCTCTTTTCCAAGCTGAAAAGTTCCAGTCTTATTAATCTCTCCTCACATGGAAGCTGTTACATGCCTCTAATATTTTTTGTTGCCCTCTTCTGTACCTTTTCCAATTCTAATATATCTTTTTCAAGATGGGGGCAACCACATCTGCATGCAGTATTTGAGATGTGGGCATACCATGGATTTATATAGAGGCAATATGATATTCTCTGTCTTATTATCTATCCCCGTGGTTCTCAAACTTTTTGTATTGGTGACCCCTTTTGAACACCAAGCATCTGACTGCGACCCCCTCGCTTAGAAATTAAAAACACATTTTTGATATTTAACACTATGTTAAATACTAAATTTAAACCCTATTGCTTAAAATGAATTTACCTTTTTTCACTGCTTTTAAATTAAGACTAAAACACATTTTTATCAAATTAAATATAAGTGGCAACGTTATTTTTAAGTAGAATTTTATTTTAATACTTGACAGCAATTAATGACCTGAAGCAACCAAAAATCAATGAGATGGATGATGCTGTTTGTTTGACACAAAAAGTTTTATTCTCAGTGTTGTTTTAGAAAGGGCGCATCTGATGTCGTCCTTCACATCAAGCCGGTTTCGAGATTTTGTTTTTATTGTGAGAAGGCTGGAGAATCCACTCTCGCATTTGTAGGTAGTGGGAAGTGGCAGAAGGACTCTCAGGGCCATTTCAGACACCAGTGGGTATTCACTTGCAACTGAGCACCAGGACTGGTTTGGAGGCAGCTGTGTGAATTTTTCTTTCACATCATCATCACTGATCATGTCAACAAACTGTTCCTGTGTGTGAATATCGTCGGTAGGTAACTGCTCAGCTGTCGCACTGGAAGGGTTCATCACCAGGGAATGAAGTGCTTCTGGTAGTGCTGGGAAGTAGTATGAGAACTCTTCATGAAGGGCTCTCAAATGTTCACTGATCGCTGATTTGAGAGCACTATCAATGTTAACTTCCTCCTCAGGGCTGGCTTTAAGCTGATTTGGCCGATTCCCCGGAATGGGGCCCCGCGCCTAAGAGGGCCCCGCAAAGTCCGGGGCTACCAGCAGAGTGGAGAAAAAAAAAAAAAAGCCGCATCCTGCTTCTTCCCCCTCCCTCCAGCGCTTGCGCCGCCATACAGCCGATCAGCGCAAGCCTGGGAGGGAGGGGTGAGGACGAGGAATGCAGCGTGCTTGGAAGAGGCGGGGATTTGGGGAGGGATCCAATGGGGCAGGGAGGAGGCGGGGCTGGGGGCGGGGCCAAGGCGGGATTTGGGGAGGGATCCAATGGGGCAGGGAGGAGGCGGGGCTGGAGGCGGGGCCAAGGCGGGATTTGGGGAGGGATCCAATGGGGCAGGGAGGGGCCGGAGTCGGGGCAGGGCCAGGGCAGAGTTGGGGCGGGGGGGGGGGGCGCGAGACAATTCGCGTCCTGGCATGGGGCCCGCACCTGCTAAAGCCGGCCCTGTTCCTCCTCCTCGCTGAACGAGGAACGTGTCGGAAACGTGCCGTATCTGTCTGTGTCCAGCTTCCTGCCCCGCTGATCCAACTTCCTCTGGAGGGGTTTGATTTTATTATCAGGTCTATTAATGTTGAACGTTTTCCCTGAAGTGACAGATTGAGATCATTAAGGCTACCAAAGATGTCAACTAGGTATGCCAAGCAGAGAAGCCATTTCTTGTCACTGAACATTTTGTTCAGCTCCTTGTTTCTGTTTTCACAGGAAAAACTCTGCCATCTCTTCACGAAGTATAAAAAAGTGCTTTAATGCGTGTCCCCTAGAAAGCCATCGGACTTGAGTGTGGAAAAGCAGAACTTCATATTCGCCACCCGTTTCATTGCAGAGCTCTCGAAAGAGACGACTATTCAGAGCATGAGCTTTAATGTAGTTCACTGCTCATATAACAACATCCACCACAGCATTAAGGCATATTGGCAATGTCTTTGCAGCTAGGACTTGATGATGGATTCCACAATGAGTGACAATCACATTAGGTAAGACACACTTTACCTTCTGCTGAAAGCCAGACCGTGCACCCATCGTTGCTGGAGGACCATCGGTACAGATACCACAGAGATTTTTCCATTCAATGCCATTGCTTTGGAAAAAGGCATTCATCTTATTGAAAATGTCCTGTGCTGTTGTTTCAGAGTAGCAGCCGTGTTAGTCTGTATCCGCAAAAAGAAGAGTACTTGTGGCACCTTAGAGACTAACAAATTTATTAGAGCATAAGCTTTCGTGGACTACAGCCCACTTCTTCGGATGCATATAGAATGGAACATATATTGAGGAGATATATATACACACATACAGAGAGCATAAACAGGTGGGAGTTGTCTTACCAACTCTGAGAGGCCAATTAATTAAGAGAAAAAAAACTTTTGAAGTGATAATCAAGCTAGCCCAGTACAGACAGTTTGATAAGAAGTGTGAGAATACTTACAAGGGGAGATAGATTCAATGTTTGTAATGGCTCAGCCATTCCCAGTCCTTATTTAAACCGGAGTAGATTGTGTCTAGTTTGCATATCAATTCTAGCTCAGCAGTCTCTCGTTGGAGTCTGTTTTTGAAGCTTTTCTGTTGTAATATAGCCACCCGCAGGTCTGTCACTGAATGACCACACAGGTTAAAGTGTTCTCCCACTGGTTTTTGAGTATTTTGATTCCTGATGTCAGATTTGTGTCCATTAATTCTTTTGCGTAGAGACTGTCCGGTTTGGCAAATGTACATGGCAGAGGGGCATTGCTGGCACATGATGGCATATATCACATTGGTAGATGTGCAGGTGAACGAGCCCCTGATGGTATGGCTGATATGATTAGGTCCTATGATGATGTCACTTGAATAGATATATGGACAGAGTTGGCATCGGGGTTTGTTACAAGGATAGGTTCCTGGATTAGTGGTTTTGTTCAGTGATGTGTGGTTGCTGGTGAGTATTTGCTTTAGGTTGGGGGGTTGTCTGTAAGCGAGGACAGGTCTGTCTCCCAAGATCTGTGAGAGTAAAGGATCATCTTTCAGGATAGGTTGTAGATCTCTGATGATGCGCTGGAGAGGTTTTAGTTGGGGGCTGAAGGTGACAGCTAGTAGTGTTCTGTTATTTTCTTTGTTGGGCCTGTCTTGTAGGAGGTGACTTCTAATTTTGTGCACAACTTGTTTTTTGATATCTTCAGACATTTCACATATTCTGCGTTTCACAGTATCATTAGACATGGAAAGCATATTCCATTTTTTGGCAGTATCATTGCCAACCATAAGTGCCATTATCTTTGCATGCTGGCAGAATAAGCTCCTCACCTACTGTACACAGCGTTTTGGTACGGGCAATTCGTAGTGACACAACATAAGAGGCCTCCACAGCTGAGGATGTTTGCTGTCGGAAACTTCCATCAGCATCAAGCCTGGCCTTCTTTGTTGTTTCTTCTCTGCGTTTGAAAAAATCCACGTTTCGATTTTTATGCTCAGGATGTTTAGTTTCAAGATGTCGCTGCAGTTTGCATGGTTTCATTGTTTCAGCAGACAAAACTTCACAGCAAGTGACATATTGCGGTTTTTCAATACCAGAGGTGGCGATACTGGTAAAACCAAGTTTAATGTAAGACTCGAGATACTTTAGTTTTTTAGCGGTTTTAGCAGTACAAGTGGCCATTATTTTCAGGAGAAAGTTTGCACTTGTGTGTCTGACTGTTAATTAATAAAGTACTTGTTCAGCTGTGAATCAAGCCCTCTACTGTTGTCTCAGTACCAGGGCCAGCCAGAGGAAAAATGGCGCCCTGGGCAAACTTCTATTTAGCGCTTTTTCTTTGGAGGTGGAGCTGGGGTGGAGCTGGGCTAGAGGTGGAGTGGAGCTGGGCTGGAGGAACTTGGGGCTCTGAGATCGGCACATGGTGATGATGGTGGCTCACTACCAAGTGCCTGGCTGGGCTCACAGCGGGTGGTGGGGCTTGGGGCTGACAACCCTGTGTGTGGCAGGGCGGGGGGTTAACAACCTTGTGCCCGGTAGAGCTCCCGGCTGATACCCCGCATGGCTGGGCTCCGCCTGACAACCCCAGTACAGGGGTTGGGGCTCACAGCGTCCTGGATGCCCCAGCTCAAGGCTCACAGCCCCTCTCCTCGTTGGGGTCAGAACTCGCAATCCTGCATGGCGGTCAAACTTGGGGATCGCAGCCCCACCCCTACCCGGAGCTCACAGCCCCGCTCCTAGCCAGGGTTGGGGGCTGGGTTCGCAGCCCCATGGGGGGGTCAGAGTCGGGGCTCTCCGCCCCACGCCTGCCTGGAGCTCACAGCCCTGCTCCTGGCCAGGGTTGGGGCTGGGGCTCACAGCCGTGGGTCAGAGCTCGCAGCCGCACACCGGGGTCGGGGCTCGCAGCCAGGGCCGGTGCAAGGATATTTTGCGCCCTAGGCAAAACTTCCACCTCGTTTCCCCCCCCCCAAAATAAATCACATACATTATACACAATACACGGTCACAGAGTAACATGTTATAATTTCAAATTTATGTTTCCGCGCTTTAAATTTAGCAAATTTAGAAACAAGTTCCTCCAAGTCAATGCTGTGAGCAATGTCATGTTCTATTGACAAGATAGCCCAACAAGTCTTTGTTGCAACATTGATGTTCGCATGTATGTTTTTATCAACTTGAGCTTCGAGAAGCTTCGCTCACCACTGGCCACAGGAACTGGGAGAATCAAGAGGATGCAAAGAGCAATAACTGTGTTAGGGACACTATCTGTCAGCTTATTTTCCCATATGAAGTTCAATACCTCTTGCGGTGATGAACTCCTTTGGACTCGACTTGCAATTCACTGCACAAGTCAAAGGCATCAATATCTTTGGATTCACCATGTTGCAAAGCTTTCTCCAGATTCAAGCAATGTTCCATAATTTGCTTTGGTGTTTTATTTAGCAAACTGTAAACATCATATATGAAGCCAAATACTGAACTAATTTGCTGCTTCAATGTGAATCTTTCTTAACTGAATGTATTGCTGTGTCAATGACTGCAAAGTAAAAGTTCACTTTGAATTTTTCTTTCGGATTATAAATAGGTTCGTCATCTGCTTCATATGTGAACTGCTTCCTCTTCTTTCTAATATGGATTGGATCTGGTTCAAAAAGTGCCGGTACATCCAACTCCTCCGCAAGTTCACCTGCATCTACCAATGTTTTCTCAAAGGCTGCTTCACTCCTGCAGCCCACAAGAAACTTCTTGGTTTCTCCAAGTTGATTAATGGCATCACATATGTCAAATTCTTTTGCCTGAAGTTGTTTGCTAGTCATGTTGATCTCAAACAATATGTCATACCACAAAACAAGAGAAACAAGAAACTTGAAACGGCTTTTGTAAGAGCCTTTGCATCAACTCGTGACGTATTGCCAGATGATCCTGTGAGAGTAGTGTCTTCATAGATGTCTACTAGAGCATCATAGATATCACCAAGCTGATAGCGAAAAGGTTTTAAGGCATCGATTCGACTTTCCCATCTTGTTTCACTCAATGGTTTAACTGTGAGATTAGATATGTGGCATGTTAGAACTTCTCAGTGATGTGTAGAAGCTGAGAAATACACATACACACGTTGAACTAAATCAAAGAAGGTGGTTGCCTCCAAGCAACACTTTGCAGCATCATTAACAACCAAATTCAATGAATGTGCACTGCAAGGAACGAAAAAGGCTCATGGATTAATATCCCAAATTCTTCACTGGACACCATTTTCTTTCCCTTTCATATTGCTTCCATTGTCGTAGCCTTGACCACACAAGTTTTCTATAGGCAGTGACATCTCTTCTAACTGGTGAAGAATAGTTTCTGTCAGCTCCAGTTGTCTCCGTAAGCGACACAAATCCCAAGAAGTGTTCCTTTACGCATACTGATTCAGTCTCATTCTCGGTCTGAAGTAGGCCTATCCACAAACCGAATGATCATGGTCATTTGTTCAACGTGGCCTGCATCTGGTGTACAATCTAGAATGATCAAAAAGTATTTTGCAGCACGAGCAGATGCTAGGATTTTTTGTTTGATGGCATTGGATAGAAGCTGAATAAGCTCATTCTGTATGTCTTTCCCTAGGTAATGTACAAGCATCTCCTGGTCCTTAATCCTGCGAAGATGCTCATCCATAAGCGGGTCAAACAAAGCTAGATATTCAACAAATTTGAGGAATTTCCCATTACCAGAAGTGTGCAGTTTTTCATGCGTTCCCCGAAAGGCCAGGTTTTGCACACCAAGAACTCTGACCAAAGCAATCAGACGTTTTAGTATTTGCTGCCAATACTTTTCTTCTTGCTGAATCAAGCGCAAATGTTCTTCATCAATTGTTCTCTTGCATTTCAATTGCAGTTCAAGTTCCTTCCATGTTTGAACATTCGTCAAATGTTCACTGCTTTTCTCGTGCCTTGAAAGAATTGCAGACAGGTTTTTCCAATCCCTTGAGCCTTTTTCAGAAAGAGATGATATACTAATAGTACTACTGCCAAACAACTTGCAGCAGAAGCAAAAGACAGAATCACTTGATGTGGAATACTGCAGCCACTGACTGTGCATTTCTTCTCCATTAACAAGTCTACGTTTGTAATGAATTGTCGAGAATTTTCTTTGCTTACTATCTTTGGGAAAATCGAACTGCTGAACTTGTTCCGGCCCATGTTCCACCAGAATTTGTCGGACTTGATCATCGCATTTGGCCCAAGTAGCAGGATCACTAAAGCTCAAATTCAAACGAGTCACATTTTCGCTTTCACGGTCTTCCAAGTTTTGATCCTCGTGTGTCTCAATTGATTTGTTTTTAATATTCAGATTATGTTCTTCAAACTCTTCTTCAACTTGTGAAACTCCCATCCCCACCTCCATCTCTGCTTAATCCTTTGGCATTGAACTACCTTCATCTCTGGCCAGTGGATGGAGATATTTCAGAAACGAACCTTCTTGCTTGCTTTCTTCTTTTTGCTTATCAGCCTTCCGCTTACAAAATTGTGCCCCAGACAATTTTTTTTCATCTGCCAGGAGGCTGCATCAACTGAAAACAAAAAAAAATGAAATTTTATTCCTATCAGTTCTTTTTCTTGTTCACTATTAAAAGTAAAGGATAGAGAACACATCACTTACTATAATGCACTATTTGAATTTCATCAACTGTTTGACGTAAATATTAATTAAGAAATCAAGATGACTTTTTCCCTTAAAATTAAGCAGTGTTGATTGTAATCAGAAATACACCCTTTTTAGTCATGTATAGTTCCTTCCTTCAAATCAAAATCTGACTGGGAGTGCTGTGGAACCCATTCTGTCCAACCAGCCATGCACCTCCAAATGATTAAAAACATCAAATGGTACAAACTCAATTTGAATGAAAAGTTCCATTTTCTAATTAAATAGGTCACACACTCTCAAATGGTTGCCAAGTGCTCTCTGTGATGATATGCTCATCTGCTCTAAATGCCTACTAACTTCCCTGTGAGAATAATCTTTGACTTTGATCCAATGAAAGCAGAATGGAAAAGCCTTCCCCCCCCCATGAAGCCCTAAGACATGATGGCTGGATGACATAAACAGACACCTGTCCCTCACAGGCACTATCTCATAACATACCAATTTTGCTCAGGACAGAACATCATAGAGGAATATTATGCATTCAGTGGTCTCTACACTGGCAAGCAACAGCATGACCACTAACCTAACCAGTCCATCCAACCTTTTTGACTGCTTCTTGGGCACTGGTGAGGGGTAGCGGTGCCAGACTGAGCCTGGTGACAGGGGTGCACTACAAGTCCACAAACTGAGGCAAGGTGCTGGGCCTAGAGTCCTGCTGAGACTGCTGTCCTGCACCAAGTGGAGCGCAGCCTCCATGAGGAGAGAACTTAAACAAATATCACGCTCCTTCTGTGTGATTTCCCCAAGCACTTCTTCAGGCAGCTGCTATGGGGGTCACTTACAGGCTTACGCCTGCCTGTTGCAGGCATAACACAGCAGCAGGGCTTAAAACTCAGACAGGGTCACCCAGAGGATTCAGGGGGCCTGGGACAAAGCAATTTTGGGGGCTCCTTCCATAAAAAAAGTTGCAATACTATAGTAACATGTATTTTGAAATGTAAAAAATAACTAGTGAAATACATTCAAAAATTAATTTGTAATAATTTGAAAATACACTAAATACATTATTTAAAAACATTAAATGCTTTAATGGTATGTATACAGTTGCAGTTACATAATGGGCTGTTGCTGGGTGATGGTGATGGTTGGTGCCAATGGGCTGTCGCTGCCTGGGGGTGGTGCTGCTGTTGCCCAGAGCTGGGTGGGGAGCTGGGCTCTGGGTTTGGGAGTGCCCGGCTCACAGGGGCTGGGCTCAGGCTGTGGGGAAGATGGGGTCGGGGGGGTGTCCAGCTCGGGGGGGCGGGGCTGGGACCGGGGGGGGGGGGTGGGGGGGGGGGATGGGGTCGGGGGGTGCCCGGCCCCAGCCCCTTACCATGCCAGTTACCCCCTCTCCCAGGAGCCTCTGACATACTCGTGGGGCCCCTGCGGGCCTGAACTCAGATACCAGGCATGACAGAGGCTGGAGCAGAGGGGGGGGGGCACTGGGGCAGCTCAGCTCTGCAGGCTGCCATCCACTCCAGCCGCCCACGCACAAGGGGAGCAGGAGCAGGGACCAGCCAATGACCAAGGGGGCAGGATCACAGGCGCCCGAGGCCGAGCTGTGGGGAATTGCTTACTTTGCCCAAGGCACAGGCATCGGGGTCCTCTTTCTTCCTCCGCTCCACCAGAACCCCGCCTGAGGCTCTTTTCTTCTCCGTGCCCCCCGCTGGGGCTGACCATGGAGGCTGAGCCAGGAGGCAGCCGCCCCTTGCCTCCAGAAGCCTTGCTGTCGTGCCCGTCGCTGGGCTCGTGCCACGTGCACTAAGCAGAGCTGCGGAGCTCTGCCCAGCCGCCGGCACCCCCGCCGGCAATGACAGGAATTGCATGGGATGGAGGGAGAGAGAGTCTTAGCCGCCGGCAGGCAGCCCAGGGGTTCTCCTGTGTCTGCGTGCCACCAGCAGCCCAGGGGTTCCCCTGGGTCAGCGCGCTGCCAGCAGCCTGAACCCCTGGGCTGCCGGTGGTGTGCGGACCCAGGGGAACCCCTGGGCTGCCTGCCGGCAGCTCAGACTCCCTCTCCCTCCCAGTGCAGTGGCCGCTGGAACACTTTAAAAAAAATTGGGGGCACCGCTTTTTGGGGCCCCCAAATCTAGGCGCCCTAGGCAACTGCCTACTTGGCCTAAATGGTAGCACCGGCCCTGCTCACAGCCATGTGTCCCTGTTGGGGCTCACAGCCATGGGTCAGAGCTCGCAGCCACCTGCCGGGGTCTGTGTTCACAGCCCAGCGTAGGTGTTGGGGTCAGGGCTCGCAGCCCAGCGCAGGGGTCAGGGCCTGCAGCCATGTGTCCCTCTCAGGGCTCAGAGCCCGGGGACAGGGCTCGCAGCCACGCGCCGGGGTTGGGGCTCGCAGCCACGCACAGGAGTTGCGGCTCACAGCCCGGCACAGGGGTCAGGGTCAGGGCTCACAGCCGTGCACCAGGATCAGGGCTTGCAGCCCTGCGTCCCTGCTGGGGCTCGCAGCCACGTGCTGGGGTCGGGACTCACAGCCTGGCACAGGGGTCGGGGTCAGGGCTCGCAGCCCTGCGTCCCAGTTGGGGCTCGCGACCCCCCACACAACCGGGTCGCGACCCCGTTTGAGAACCAATGCACTAGAAGAACAGCCGCCAGAGAGGCCAGACACCTGTGGCCTAGCTCCCGGTCGGGAGACCCCGGCAATCGGCGGCCGACGCGAGGACTGGCCGGACCAGCTGAGTCCTGACGCTGACCAGAGCCCAGAGAAGCTGCCAAGCCTGCCCCTCGCCAGGTACCCAGAGGAGCTGCCAAGCCTACCGCTCGCCAGGTACCCTGATGAGCCCGTGGTGCTTGACCCCCTGGAGGACACCATCCAGACCCAGGTACCTCTAGAGGGCGAGTTAGGCAGTAGCCCGGGGGCAGCCGACCTTAGTCTGGCTACAGGACTGCCAGAGCCCATGTTGTGGCCAGGATCCCACTGACAAAGCAGCAGGTATTCTCCCGCTGCTAGGGCCCCGGGCTGGGACGCAGTGGAGTGGGAGGGCCTGTGCCCCCCCCCCCCCCGCCACCCAACGTGTGGGTGGCATCTCCCGCTCTCGCAGGCCCTTCGGAGCCAGGAGCCTGGGCCTGCTCTTTACCTGTTTGCTCAGCCCCTGCCTGAGGGCCTGAGCCATTGACTCTTCGTTGCTCTGCCCCGACCCAGGGCCGGGACCTGCTCGTTATATAACATTGCTCAGCTCCTGGCGGAGGACCTGAGCCCGTGACTCACTACTGCCCGCCGACCGGGTGTGAATAACTCTTATGTTTTGCCTCTACTGCTGCCGTGGCGTGAGACCCCCCAGCCAGGCTAATTCCCCGTCACAACTGAAAGGAAGTAGCGAGGCAGTGTGGTTCCCTGATGCCCCAGAGAGGGACGAGTCCCGGGCAAACCCCTCTACACTTCCCCATTGATGCCTCAATCTGGGATAATTCCTTAGATTTGTCACCTAAAAAGAATGGCTCAGGTTTGGGCATCTCCCTTACATCCTCAGCCATGAAGACTGATGCAAAGAATTAATGTAGTTTCTCCACAATGGCCTTATCATTCTTGAGTGCTCCTTTAGCATCTTGATTGTCCAGTGGTCCCACTGGTTGGTTAGCAGGCTTCCTGCTTCTGATGTACTTAAAAAAAATTTGTTCTTACTTTTTGCATCTTTGGCTAGCAGTTTATCAAATTCTTTTTTGGCCCACATAATTATATTTTTACACTTCACTTGCCAGAATTTATTCTCCTTTATACTTTCCTCAATAGGAATTAACTTTCACTTTTTAAAGGATGCCTTTTCGCCGCTCACTGCTTCTTTTACTTTGTAGTTAATCATGGTAGCCTTTTTTTTTTTTGTCATCTTACTATGTTTTTTAATTTGGGGTATATGTTTAAGTTGAGCCTCTATTATGATATCTTTAAAAAGTTTCCCTGAAGCTTGTAGTGATTTCATTTTTGGCACTGTACATTTTAATTTCAGTTTAACTAATTTCTTCATTTTTGTGTAGTTTCCCCTTGCAGAAATTAAATGCTACTGTTGTGGGTTGCTGTGGTTCCCCCTCCTCCCCCCGCCCCCAGTCCCCATGCCCAGGGATGTTAAATTTAATTATATGATGGTCACTATTACCAAGTGGTTCAGCTAAATTCACCTCTTGGATCAGATCCTGTGCTCCACTTAGGCCTAAATCAAGCATTGCCTCTCCTCTTGTGGGTTCCAGGACTAGCTGCTCCAAGAAACAATCATTTAAGGTGTTAAGAAACTTTATCTCTGCATCCCACCCTGAGGTGACATGTATCCAGTCAAGATAGGGATAGTTGAATTCACCCATTATTACTGTGTTTTGTATTTTTACAGCCTCTCTAATCTCCCTGAGCATTTCACAGTTACTATCATCATCCTGGTCAGGTGGTCGGTAATATATCCCTACAGCTATATTCTGATTATTCAAGCATGGAATTACTATCCATAGAGATTATATGGTACAGTTTGGTTCATTTAAGACTTTTACTTTATTTGACTGTTTTCGTTCACATATAGTGCTATTCCCCCACCAGCATTACCTGTTCTGTCCTTCCGATATATTTAGTACCCTGGTATTACTGTGTCCTATTGATTATCCTCATTCCACCAAGTTTCTGAGATATCAATATCCTTAGGGTTACCATATTTCCATAATCAAAAAAGAGGACACTGGGGGGGAAAGCCCCATCCTAGCCCTGCCCCTGCTCCACCCCCATCCACTCCCTCCCACTTCCCACCCCCTGCCTGCCCTCCTCAGAACCCCAACCCCCCCTGCTTCTTGTCCCCTGACTGCCCCCTGCTGAGAACCCCCCACCCTAACTGCCCCCCAGGACCCTACCTGTCCCCTGACTGCCCCGACCCTTATCCACTAGCATGGGTGGCAGGGTTGTAGAAATTTTGGTGGTGCCCGGAACCCCCCCCCACCTGCCTAAGGCTCTGGGAGGGGGGTTGGGTGGGGGGAGGAGGTCTGCGGTGCAGGTCCTGGGCTGGGGATTAGGGTGCAGGAGGGGTGCTGGGTGCAAGCTCCGGGCTGGGACGGGGGTGGGTGTGCAGGAGTGGGTGAGGGGTGCAGGATCTGGGATGGAGTTTGGGGGTGGGAGGCGGTACAAAGGGAGGGGGTGCAGGCTTTGGGAGGGAGTTTGAGGGCAGGAGGGGGTGTGTGGGAAGGGGGAGGGGATTTGGGAGGGAGTTTGGGGATAGGAGGGGATGCAGGGGTGAGGGCTGTGGGTCTGAGGATGAGGGGTTCATGATGCAGGAGGAGGCTCAGGGATGGAGCAGAGGATTAGGGTGTGGCCGGATGAGGGCTCTGGCTGGGGCTGGGGATGAGGGGTTCATGATGCAGGAGTGGGCTCAGGGCTGGGGCAGAGGATTAGGGTGCGGGAGGATGAGGGCTGGGGATGAGGGGTTTGGGGCATTGGATAGGCTCAGGGCTAGGGTGGAAGGGCAGGGTAAGGGCAGTCTGTCTTCCCATTAGTGGATGGGGGATGCTAGGACCCGGGGGCAGCAGACAGCAGTTGCTGCTGGCTCTGGCAGTACAAGCAGGCAAGGGAGAGGCAGGCAGGGAAGGGGGCCCACGGGGGGGGGATGTGTGGAGGGGGGGTGGCAGGTGGAGGCTGGGGACCCATCCAACACTCCCCCACTCCCTGACTGCTCCCCCGGATCCCCCGTACCATTCTGGCTCCACATGTAGGCAAAACACACTGCCCGGTGGGTTGGTTTGTGTGTTACACAGGGCTGCAGACAGAGGGAGGGGGAAGCAGGGGAGGGCTCTGGCTGCTGGAGACAATGGGAGCGGCTCAATCGGCCCAGCCGCCCAATCAGCAGCCGCACTGTGCATGGAAGGGAGGGAGGGAGGCGAGGGAGAAAAAAACGCTGGACATTTTAACCTTGTTACCAATTCCTCCCGGACGGCTATTTAGAGACGCAAAAGCCGGACATGTCCAGGGAAATATGGACAGATAGTTACCCCTAAATATCCTCATTTAATATAAAAATGCATGTGACGAAGTGGGTATTCACCCATGAAAGCTCATGCTCCAATACGTCTGTTAGTCTATAAGGTGCCACAGGACTCTTTGTCGCTTTTTACAGATCCAGACTAACATGGCTACCCCTCTGATACGCATTGGTATATAGATGTAAGCAGAGTCAGAATGAGCTCTCCCCTGACATCTGGTGGTGAGCTGTGGAGAAGGACTTCAGGGGCTGATCTCGTTTGCATGGGCACACCCACCGTGCCTAGCGAGATGGACTGCTTGCCCAAATGGTCACCTTGGCTGCTGTGGGATCCCCAGTTTCTTTGTTGTTGGGGCAGGAGTAATAAAGGGTTGTTATCCTGGTTATGTGAATCAAGGACAGTAGAACTGTACTTGGCACTTTATGACAGAGGGACTCAGCGTCACCTAAGTAGCACTAACTAGGCAAGGTACATGGGTTCCAAACCCCAGTGGATTGAGAGAGGCTGGGGACAGGTATTTGTGCTGGGTGGGGGCCCTTCTGAGGGCCCTAAACACCACTTTTATCCCATCTTTCTTCAGTGTGTGATAACAGAGCTAATTTTGACTCCCTTAGGAGTCTTGTTACATGCTACAGAGCTGAAATCACTGATTTCCAGGTCTAAGCATTAGACCTACTTTGGGCTAGTGGTGCACTGGCACTCCCCTACTACTAGCTAAAATCACTGACAGCTGAAGTCACTAAAGAGCTGAGATTGTTGAGAGCTGTGTTAAGGGGGGGCTGAAGATAAGTCAGTGAACGGCAGCAGAGAGGAGCAGATAGCAGAGAGGCGTGGAGCGGCTAGCGGAGTGGATCAGCTAGCAGGCGGCTGGCGGAGAGAAGCGGATACTTGAAGACTGCGGCAGAACCCCATGGAGAGGTGTGGCAATCAACCCAAGCATGTAAGATGCCCCCCTCCCATATCTCTCCCCACTTCCACCCAGGCTGGGAGGTAAACTCTGCAGAGGAACTTCTGAACTTTGGGGGCTGCACTGACCAAAATCAGAAACTGTGGGTGGGGTGACTGTTGGGTTGCTGGACTTAAGACCCTGAGGGGAAAAGGACTCTGCCAAACTTACTTTGGGGTGGGTCTTTTGCTTATGTCGTGTTATAAATCTTGTTTGTGGTGTTTCCCCAACATAATGCCGCGTTGTTTCCCTCCTTTATTAAAAGGATTTTGCTACACTCAGACTCTGTGCTTGCGAGAGGGGAAGTATTGCCTTGTAGAGGCACCGGGGGGGAGGTGGTGGTATGTAATTGTCACAGGTCACTGGGTGTGGGCTCGAGCCAGTTTGCATTGTGTTATTGACACAGAACCCCTAGATACTGAACCTGGCCCTTGTTGCTGCCAACTCTGACGGGCAGGAGGGTTACATAAGCACTTTAAAAAGTTGGAACTTTTTAACTGTCTGCTGTTATGTGATGTAATTGAATGGAACTCTTTTTCATTTGACTGTTTCTCATCAGATCCTACCCATATTTTATCATCTTCCATCCTCTCCACCTTACTAGGACATAGAGAATCTCCATGAATAGATCCTCCTCTAAGGGATGTCTCTGTCCGAACCATGTGCTCCTCCACACCTGTGGACTTTCCCCCAGGCCTTAGGTTAAAAACTGCTCTACAGCCAACAATCTGGTTACATTTTAGTTTAGGTGGAGCCCACCCTTCCTATATAGGCTCCCCCCAAAAGTTTTCCCGGTTCCTAATAAATCTAAACCCCTCCTCCCTACACCATCGTCTCATCCACACATATGAGACCTTGTAGTTCTGCCTGTCTCTCTGGCCCTGCGCGTGGAACTGGAAGCATTTCAGAGAATGCTACCATGGAGATCCTGGACTTGAATCTCTTACCTAGCAGCCTAAATTTGGCCTCCAGGACCTCGCTCCTATCTTTCCCTATCTGATTGGTACCTACATGTACCAGACCACCTGAAAACCTGATGAAAGGTGCCAACTCATGAATTTTCCTTTATTCAAAATTGCCTCAATCTCCTATTGGTGTCAATGGGGCTGAAGCCAGCAAGATGCATATGGAAGTGAGGCTGCCCCTTAACAAAGATGGCTACCACCTCCCACTGCTTTCAGTGAGATTGAAGCCATGCCCACAAGCAAAATGGCTGGCACTCTATGATTCAGAGGTCTGGACAGGACACAGGGACTATGAAGAGCAGCAGAGACCCTGTGAAAGGGAGAGGGGAGAATGTGGGGGAGAAAGAGGCAGATTTAGGGTGAGAGGGGGCAGAAGTGATGCTGATGGGTTGCAGGGGCCAGTGCTGGGAGTGGGAGACTCACAGATTCTAAGGCCAAAAGGGACCATTGTGATCATCTAATCTGATCTCTGGCCTGTGATACGCAGGAGATCAAACTAGAACTGCCCCACAATAATTCCTAGAGCCTGGGTTAGAAAAACACCCAGTCTAGATTGTCAAGTGATGGAGAATCCTCCACGAGCCATGGTTCCAATGGTTAATTACTCAGTGTAAATTTTTAGCAGTGAATTTCCAGTCTGACCATGGGGACTGGATGGCAGTTCCCCAGCATGGGGGCGGAGTGGGGGGAAGGCGAGTCCCCTTGGAGCAGCCAGGGGAAGGCAACGTTGCAGTATTGCCAACTTGTGAACAGAGTGCAATCTCATTACCTTGAAAGTTGAATGTACAGATGTAGAATTATGTAAAAAAAAAATGCATTAAAAATAAAACAATGTAAACATTTAGAGCCTACAAGTCCACTCAGGCCTAATTCTTGGTCAGCCAATCACTCAGACAAACAAGGTTGGTTACAATTTGCAGGAGATAATGCTGCCTGCTTCTCATTTACAATATTATTTTATTATAATATAAGATTCCCTTGCATCTGAAGAAGTGAGGTTCTTACCCACGAAAGCTTATGCTCCCAATACTTCTTTTAGTCTTAAAGGTGCCACAGGACCCTCTGTTGCTTTTTACAGATTCAGACTAACACGGCTACCCCTCTGATACTCATTTACAATGTCATTTGAAAGTGAGAACAGGCGTTCGCATGGTACTGTTGTAGCCGGCGTTGCAAGATATTTACATCCCAGATGCGCTAAAGATTCATATGTCCCTTCATGCTTCAACCACCATTCCAGAGGACATGCATCCATGCAGATGATGGGTTCTGCTTGATAATGATCCAAAGCAGTGCGGACCGACACATGTTCATTTTCATGATCTGAGTCAGATGCCACCAGCAGAAGGTTGATTTTCTTTTTTGGTGGTTTGGGTTCTGTAGTTTCCGCATCAGAGTGTTGCTCTTTTAAGACTTCTAAAAGCATGCTCCACACCTCGTCCCTCTCAGATTTTGGACAGCACCTCAGATTCTTAAATCTTGGGTCAAGTGCTGTAGCTATTTTTAGAAATCTCACATCAGTAGATTGGGGGGGAGGGATAGCTCAGTGGTTTGAGCATTGGCCTGCTAAACCCAGGGTTGTGAGTTCAATCCTTGAGGGGGCTATTTAGGGATCGGGGGCAAAAATCTACCTGGGGATTAGTCCTGCCTTTAGCAGGGGGTTGGACTAGATGACCTCCTGAGGTGCCTTCCAACCCTGATATTCTATGAGGGTACCTTCTTTGCATTTTGTCAAATCTGCTGTGAAAGTGTTCTTAAAACAAACATGTGCTGGGTCATCATGAGACTGCTATAACATGAAATATATGAAAAATGTGGGTAAAACAGAGCAGGAGATGTACAATTCTCCCCCAAATTCAGTCACAAATTTCATTGACACATTATTTTTTTAACAAGCATCATCAGCATGGAAGCATGTCCTCTGGAATAGTGGGCGAAGCATGAAGGAGCATACGAATGTTTAGCATATCTGGCATGTAAATACCTTGCAATCCCGGCTATAAAAGTGCCATGCGAATGCCTGTTCTCACTTTTAGGTGACATTGTAAATAAGAAGTAGGCAGAAGTATCTCCTGTCAATGTAAACAAACTTGTTTGTCTTTGCGATTGGCAGAATAAGATGTAGGACTGAGTTGACTTGTAGGCGCTAAAGTTTTACACTGTTTTGTTTTTGAGTGCAGTTATGTAACCAAAAAAAATCTGCATTTGTAAGTTACACTTCCGATGAAGAGATTGCACTTCAGTACTTGTATGAGGTGAATTGAAAAATATTATTTCTTTTATCATTTTTACAGTGCAAATATTTGTAATCAAAAGCACTGTGCACTTTGTATTCTGTATTGTAATTGAAATCAATATTTAAAATGTAGAAAAACATCCAAAATATTTAATAAATTTCAATTGGTATTCTATTGTTATAAGTGCGATTAATCATGATTAATTTTTTTAATCGCGATTACGTTGTTTGAGTTAATCGCGTGAGTTAACTGCAATTAATTGACAGCCCTACTAAGTATTCTTGTATCTGAGCTCGCCTTCTCCAGCATAAACACAGAGCAACATGTGTATAGAGATTGTAAAGAAAATTCCCAAACAAAACACTCCCCTGCATGTCTGAATGTGGAGCTTGTAACAATTCACAGTGAGTTAAATCTCTAGTGATGACGAAGCTTGTGTCTTCCCGCTTGATGGCAGGGCCAGCCTTTGCCTAGAGAATTCCCCAGCCCCCTCCAGCTGTCTTCCTGGTAGAGATTTAAAATGATCCAACCGCTCTGCTGCAGTGATTTCAGCCCAGCACACTGGCCTTCGGTACTCCAGGCCTCTTCCCTTCTAGCCTCCTGGAACCCCTTGCCACTCCAGGGTATCGCAGAGATGGGGAAGGTGCATCAGGGACTGTATTGAACCCCACTACATCAGCACAACCTTAATATTACATAAAAGTAATGTCTTCCTATCGAGGCAGAGGCCTGTCACACTGCATTCACTTGTATTTAAAACAGAGGTGTGTTTCCCTTCCCAAGGCATGTGGCCATTCCCTTTAATTCCTTAGAGTCAGAGGCCAGTGTTCTGATTATTAATTGCATGGTTTATAGAACATGTGCTGGGGCCTGTACAGAACATTTCGGAGTCACAGTCCCAGCTCTAGGGACCTTGCAGTCTTGAAAGGCAAACAGTAATCAATGAGTCAGGCACACAAAGCCCCTGGGAGCAGGAGGTGGGTCCATCACACAGGGCTGTGAAATGTGTCTGTTTGAAATAATAATGGCACTTTGCTGGATGGTGGATTAAAACTCATGAAGGTAACAAAGGAAGCATTTGCTGTGGTGGCTGCAAAGCAGACAGACCCATTTCTGCTCCTGGGAATCAGGGCCAGCATGTGCCTAACTCATCTTGCATCCATTGCAGGCTACCGAACGTCCATAAACTTTTCTAACGTCTTCACTTCTTTTCTCTTGTCTCCTGTAGGTGGGGTTTCTAATACAATGTGAGCATTTCTGGCACCTCATGCACATTTTAATGCACGGGTTTGATGCCAGAAAGGTCCCTGTGCTGTGCTCCGGGTAACTGCATTTACTGCTAACTGAAAGTTTGTTTTTTTTATACAAAACTCAGGATGTTGTGGGAGCTCCAGGCATGCTACAGCTGCTAAAGGGGCTGCAGTAAAGTTTCTACCAGTTGGGTGCAAGGAGGGAACTTTCTGCAGTACCATAGAATCCAATTTGTCAAGGTCGTTTCAGATTTTAATCCTGTCCTCCAAAGTGCTTCCAACCCTTCCCAGCTTGGTGCCATCTGCACACTTTATAAGCATCCTCTCCACTGCGTTATCCCAGTCATGAATGAAAGTATTGAACAATACCAGACCCAGGACAGCCCCCTGCAGGACCCCATTAGATGTGTCCTCCCAGTTTGACAGCGAACCATTGATAACTACTTTTTGAGTACAGACTTTCAACCAATTCTGCACCCCCTTGTATGAAATTTATCTCGACTGCATTTCCCTAGTTCGCTTATGAGAATGTTATGTGGGACTTTGTCAAAAGCCTGACTAAAATCAAGATATACCATGACTACTACCCCCCCCCCCCCCCCCCCGCCCCCATTCACTAGTCCAGAACCCTGTCAAAGAAAGAAATTAGGTTGGTATGATTTGTTCTTGACACATCCATTCTGACCTTTTCTTGTAATCCTATTGCCCTCTAGGTGCTTGCAAACTGATTCACAATTTGTTCGAGAATCTTTCCAGGTTTCGAAGCTAGGCTGACTAGTCTATAATTTCCTGCATCCTCTTTGTTTCCCTTTTTAAAGATACATATTATGTTTGCTCTTCTCCAGTCATCTGGGACCTCACTTGTCCTCCATGAGTTCTTGAAGATAATTGCTAGCTAGTGGTTCTGAGATTGCTTCAGCTAGTTCCTTAAGTACCTTAGGATGAATTTCATCAGGCCATTGCTGACTTGAATACATGTAATTTATCTTAACATTCTTTAACCTGTTCTTTCCCTATTTTGGCTTACATTTCTTCCCCCTTGTTGTTAATGTTCATTGTGTTGAGTATCTGTCCCCATTAACCTTTTTAGTGAAGAGTGAAGCAAAATAGGTATTAAACACTTCAGCCTTCTCCATGTTATTTCTTTTGCTCCTAATGTATTTATGTCCCTTGCTAGATGTAACTCTTTTTGTGCCTTAGCCTTTCTAATTTTTCCCCTATGTCCTTGTGCTGTTCTTTTGTACTCCTCCTTAGCAGTTAGCCATGTTTCCCCTTTGTGTAGGATTCCTTTTCAGGTCACTAACAAGCTTCTGATGGAGTCATATTGGGCTCTTACTATTTTTCCTTTAAAAACAACAAGGAGTCTGGTGCCACCTTAAAGACTAACAGATTTATTTGGGCATAAGCTTTCGTGGGTAAAAACCTCACTTCTTCAGATGCATAGAGTGAAAGTTACAGATGCAAGCATTATATACTGACCCATGGAGAGCAGGGAGTTCTTTCTTTCCTTCACATTGGAATAGTTTTTAGTTGTGCTTTTAATACTTTCTCCTTGAGAAACTGCCAGCTCTCCTGATCTTCTTTTTCCTTAGATTTTCTTCCCATGGGACCTTACCTGCCAATTCTGACTTTGTTAAAGCCTACTTTTTTTTTTGAAGTCCATTGTCCTTATTCTACTGCCCTCACTCTTCCCTTTCCTTGCAATCATAAAATCTATCATTTCACCGTCACTTTTACCCAAATTGCCATCCACCTTCAGATTTGCTACCAATTCCTTCCTGTTGGTTAGTCTAAAATGGCTGTGCCCCTGGTTACTTCCTCCACTTTCTGAAATAAAAAATTGTCTCCAATACATTCCAAGAATTTACTGGAAATATTGCGTTTTGACATATTACTTTTCCAATAGATGTCTGCGTAAAGTCCCCCAGGTCTCGTGTTGTAGATATTTGTTGGTTGTTCTAGAAATGCCTCGTTCAGGAAGAGGAGGTGTTTGGTGGTCTCTAGTAGACCCCTATCATGACCTCCCCCTATTTTGTACTTCTTGTATCTTTACACAGAGACTTCCAGCTGGCCTGCCTCTCACCATCTTGATTTCCTTAGGGAATATGATCCTGGGCTGGGCTTTACTGAGCAGCACTGGCCCAGTGCAGTAGGAAGTTGACTTGAATGTAACTGTGTGTAGTGAGATGAAAAAAGGAAAAAACTAGATGGAACTTCAGGAAAAATGGGAGGTGATTCTGCAGCCTCACACAAGGGAAGGGTGGGGGGGCAATCAGCCTGCACAAAGCCAGGGAGAGTAGAGTGTAAAGAACTCGTCTTGCCCTGGTCAAAGGGGTCAGGAGGAGACTGGTTCCAGCTCTGATCTCAGTAATCCTTACTGGCCAGGATTTTCCTACAGGGACATGGTGACCCGCTGTGAAATCTCTTCTGCAGCCACAGGGACGACACTCTGTCTTTAGTGTCTTGTATTAGTGTTGATGAAATGCGCTGGCTTTACAGTCCTGGTGGGTCTGTTACTGCACGGAACAGGTACAGCGCAGACAGCAGCTGCTCCAGCCACCCTCGCCCCTTCCTAGCCTCTGCCAGTGACCTAGAGGAGGTTCCCTGCATGACAGCCTCTACCTAGTCAGTCCTTAGCTTGTACCTCTCTCTGCTGAGAGGTAGAAACTGCACAGGGGTCAGTGAGTGCCCCTTAATAGCACACTTTAAACTGAATGGAAAAGCTGAAGTTTGAAAGTGAAGTTTTCCTGCTCCTTGTCTCTGCTCAGGACCTTCCTTCCAACAGTCCTGACTTGTCTCCATGACAAATCCCCCCAAGATTTGAGCATTAATGACAACAGTACAGAATTTCCTGGGGATTTATTAACCAGGGTGTTTTTCTGTAACTTATAAATGAGTCACAAAGGGCCTTGTTAAAAGTTTGTTTGTCTGAGACACTTGCTGCTGCAGTGTTTGCATTCAGCTGTGACTTTAAAAACATTATTTCTAAATTTAGTTAATTGCACCATAACATGAAAACAACGGGGAAGGGGGAGAAAATGCCAGTTGGTAAAGCAGAAAGTTCTCCCCCTCTGCTCAGCCCTTCCTTCCTTTTCCATGTTCTAAGCTCCTGGGAAAAGAATAGACACAAAGTACTGAACGAGACAGGGAAAGAATAGAAACAAATTAAAGATTTTACAGCAGTTTAGAGTGTCACTATGTAGCCCAGGTAAATTAAAACACACTTTAAAAAAAAATCCTGAATCAAGAAGCTTATAGTTAGTGCCACACAGAGCTACCACACAGAGCTAGAAGTCTGGCCTTGTATCCCTGCCCCGATCCCTTCTCTACGATGATGCAATACGACCGTCACATCAAGATGTTACTAATGTGTAAAAAAAAAAAAAAAAAAAAAACAAGGAGTACTTGGGGCACCTTAGAGACTAACAAATTTATTTGGGCATAAGCTTTCATGGGCTAAAACCCACTTCATCGGATGCATACAGTATTTTCCACTGCATGCATCCGATGAAGTAGGTTTTAGCCCACGAAAACTTATGCCCAAATAAATTTGTTAGTCTCTAAGGTGCCCCAAGTACTCCTGTTCTTTTTGCTGATACAGACTAACACGGCTGCTACTCTGAAACCTGTCACTAATCTGTAAATTATTCCAGCTGCTATGTATCCTGGAGGTGTTACCCACACAATTTAGGCCCTCTCCCTCCCCTGGGTCCAGTGGCCTCTATGGATTAACAAGACCTTGTGCCAGTGAAGGAGCCTTTACATAGTAATACCCTTGAACATGTACATGTATTTATTAACAATCAACAGAATAGACATGCCAAGCATCTAATGCTCACCACTCCCAATAAAGCAGCCAGACTTCTCCCAATGGTCAGTCAGCATCAGATCTCGTCCAGGGCGCCGGCTTCTGCATGGAATGGTCATGCGGGATGTAAGCATTCTGGCAGCTTTGTTCTTGAGCTGTGTCCCGGAGTTAGTTCCAGCGGGCATCTCTTTTGACCCTCATTATATAGTTAAAATGAGAGTCCTTCTTATCTATACTTTTAACCAATTATTTTACTTGAAACATGACTATGCAATAAATTTAACCAAACATAATCCCTAATGGGCTCAAACAACTTCTCTAGCAACAGCAAAACCTCATAATTGCTACTTATCAGTAAAAGCAACTTTGAACTAAAAACTCTCACAGGCACCCAGTAAGAAACTTGCAGAAACTCAAGGTCAGCTTGTCCCTACTTCCTTCTATTCCCATGACTCTGTGATAAACCTGTGATTTTACTGTATCTGTCCCTGTTATTAAGGCTGCATCTGGTATTTTTCTGTCTGCTGAGGATGAATTTTCCTGACTCTATAATTTTTATTTCTAATTTAAGGTGGCTGAGCATGCAAGATGGCTCAAGATTATGCTAAGTCATACGAAGGTGGCTGTGGGTCATGTCAAGTCCAGGCCTCTCACAAGAGAGGGTGGGAGATGTATCCTGGTCTCCCGGACTCTTCGTGGAATGGCAGCTGTGAGATGGATGTTTCTAGACTTAATATGGAGCAACAGGAGACAAGTTGATTGTTGTTGTCAATTGACATATGAAGTGAAGGAAGGTCTGTGTGTGGACTGCGCTTTGTGTTGGGATGGGGTGAGGGAATACCATTGTATCTACAGCAGGAGAGAAGGTATTCCTGATACTGGAGTAAACCAAATAGCCCATTTTTATAGGTCTTTGCCATATCCATAGTGCGGTAGCTGAGGGCTTGAGGTGCATGCTGGGACAGTGGTTGAGGTGTGGTGACCTGGTGATATAATGGCTGGGGTTATGGGCTAATGGGTGGAGGTAGAGCATCGTAATATCCCGTTAGGGCTAAGGCTGTTTATGAAAACTTAAGTGAGTTTTCAACTTGTTGATGGTGAAATATTTCTCCAGAGGCCTGTCCTGGCTTTGTGCTGGGTTCAGAATGGTCCTGAACAGGACAGGAGTGCCCCCTAGAGGCCAGTAGAGATTTGGGGCACACAATACACCACAAGCAGAGTGCAGCCAGTAGGACCTGGCAACGAGAACTGTATGGGCAGAGACCAATTGGAACTCAACTGTAAGGCCAATAACAATTTATTACCGTATTTACAGTAAGTAACCTTTTGCAATTCAAAGGCCCCAGAATCCAGCTAGAAAGTCGTGTAATAGCACAGTTTCCCGAATGTCAGACAATCTGTGCAGCACACACGTGTGCTCCAGCCAGGCCCTGTATGCCATTGCTGTATAAATGCATCTTGCCCTGAAGCCAGCCACAGGAGAGTCGCTGCCCTTTTCTCTGCTACGGGGGTCTGGCCCGAGGCTAGAGCACTTCCAGGGAAAGGAAGGCACAGCACACGTTCTTGGACATATCCTGCCCTCACTCCACATCCGTGAGTGTCCCAGACTGAGGCAGTCAGTGGCCCAATAGTCTGGAGTAGCCTACAAAAATGGGCACGTGTAAATGTGGATGTGATGCACGCTGTGCCCAGCACAGTTAGAACATGGGTTTTCTTGCCTGTGTGGACAAACCAAAATGTTAGAATGGTTAACCCCTTGTGCTCTGACCCTGTTGGTACAGTAGTGCCAGAGGCACTAATCAGGATCAGGGCCGATTCTATGGGGCTCTGTGTAAACCCAGAGTAAGAGACAGTCCCTGCCCCAGAGAGCTCACAGTATAACTGAAGATGTGAATCAACAAGTTGCTGTAACAAGCAAATGGAGGGAGTGGGGGGGAGGAGAGGGGCTGAGGAGAATGGTGACAGGAACATGTGGTTAACAGATGGATTGTATGTCTGTCGAACTCTGGGCTAGGTGGGAGTATTTCACGGTGAGGGGGCTATTTTTGTGTTTAAGCTATTAATAAATGAGATAGTGATGATCTCAGTCACCCTGCTGATCACCTGCCCAGCCGTTCATTTCTACATGTACAGGCAGGAGGAAAACATGATCGCACATTGCTAGGCCCCAGGCTTGTTTAAAGCTGCTTGTTCTTGCAATGTAGACGACAGCCTGTGTTGGGTACAGTCCTTTCTGCACAAAGTCATTTTTTCCAGATGACAAATCTGAGGAACTGTCCCACACTGGAATTCCAATGGAGGAGGTTTTGGAACAAATTGATAAATTAAACAGTAGTAAGTCACCAGGACCAGATAGGATTCACCCAAAAGTTCTGAAGGAACTCAAATGTGAAATGCAGAACTACTCACTGTGGTATGTAACCTATCACTTCAATCAGCTTCTGTACCAGATGACTGGAGGATAGCTAATGTAACACTGATTTTTTTTAAAGGCTCCAGAGGCGATCTTGGCAATTACAGGCCAGTAAGCCTAACTTCAGTACCAGGCAAACTGGTTGAAATTATAGTAAAGAACAGAATTATCAGACAAATAGATTAACATGATTTGTTGGGGAGGATTCAACACGGCTTTTGTAAAGGGAAATCATGCCTCACCAATCTATTAGAATTATTTGAGGGGGTCAACAAGCATGTGGAAAAGGGCGATCCGGTCGATATAGTGTATGTGGACTTTCAGAAACCCTTTGACAAGGTCCCTCTCCAAAGGCTCTTAAGCAAAGTACGTTTTCATGGGATAAGAGGGAAGGTCTTCTCATGGATCGAGAACTGGTTAAAAGACAGGAAACTAAGGGTAGGAATAAATGGTCAGTTTTCACAGTGGAAGAGGTAAATAGCAGCATCCCCCCAAGGATGTGTACTGGGACCAGTGCTGTTCAACATATTCATAAGTGATCTAGAAAAGGGGGTAAACACTGAGGTGGCAAAATTTTCAGATGATACAAAATTACTCTAGATAGCTAAGTCCAAAGTAGACTGTGAAGAGTTGCAAAAGGATCTCACATAACTGGGTGACTGGGCAACAAAATGGGAAATGAAATTCAATATTGATAAATGCAAAGTAATGCAAATTGGAAAACATAATCCCAACTATACATATAAAATGATGAGGTCTAAATTAGCTGTTACCACTCAAGATAGGGATCTTGGAGTCATTGTGGAAAGTTCTCTGAAAACATCCACTTAATGTGCAGCAGCAGTCAAAAAGCTAACGATGATAGGAACCACTAGGAAAGGGATAGACAACTTTAGCGGGTCTTGGATGAGTTCTCCCCTGACATCTAGTGATGAGCTGGTAAAAAAGGACTTCAGATAATAGACTGTGTTTGCATAGAACTGCCTGTTCTGCCTAAATGCATAGCATGATGGAGGTGCTTTGCCAAAATCACTTTTGGCCAGTATTGTTACAAGTCACTTTAGTATTGAGTGATGAAGTGGCGTTATCCTGATTGTACGAGTAAAGGGCAGAAGAACTGTGCTTAGCCTGCCCTGATTGAGGGGGTCACCCTCAACTTAATTGCACTTGCTAAGCAGTGGGATGCCAAATGCCATGAGGAAGAGAGATGGTGATGACAGATGTTCCTATGTGGGGGGATGGGTGCTGCTTAAGTATCTTATACACCATTTGACTCCCCTCTCTCCACTGTTTAAAGACAGCTGATTAGACTCAGTTGTAAGTTATTGTTTTGCTCAGCTATCATTAGAGCTGAAATAACGGATAACCAGGTGCTGAACCTTAGACCAACAGTGGCAGAGTGAATAGCAGCAACTGTGAACTAGTTGTAGCAGCTAGGGCATTGCTCAACACTGCCCATTGCAGGGTGGAAAAATAAACTCATGTGAACATATCTCTCAACTCTGGGTCTTTGCTAACCAAAGACAGCAACTGAGTGGTGTGCTAAAGGAACATTTGTTTGTTGGACTTCTACACCACAAGGTGAGAAACTGAAGCAAAGGACTTTGCCCAACATATTCTGGGGTGGGGGTTTGTTCGTGGTCATATGCTTTTGAATCATGGTTGTGGTGTTTTCCCAAATCAATGCTGGGTTCCTTTTCCCTTTTTACTGAATGCTTTCTTGGCTACACACACTCTGTGCTTGCGAGAATAGTAGTATTTCCTCTTGGAGGCACCCAGAGGTGGTGGTTAATTTCCCCAGATTAATGGATGGGAGCTTGAGCTGGTTCTGTTTTGTATTGTCAAGAGAAACCCTTAGATATTGAACCCAGAAGGATTACAATAATAAGACAGAAAATATCATAATGCCACTACATAAATCCATGGTATACCCATGCTTTGAATGCTGTGTGCAGTTCTGGTCACCCCATCTCAAAAAAAGATGTATTAGAATTGGGACAAAGTACAGAGAAGAGCAACAAAAATGATTATGGATATGATGAGGAGAGATTAAAAAGACTAGGACTATTCAGCTTGGACAAAAGATGACTAAGGAGGAATATGATAGAGGTCTATAAAATCGTCAATGGTGTGGAGAAAGTAACTAAGAAAATGCTATTTATCTCTAATATAACACAAGAACCAGGGGTCACCAAATGAAATTAATAGGCAGCAGGTTTAAAACAAACTTCTTCCCACAATGCAGTCAACTTGTGGAACTTGTTGCCAGGGGATGGTGTGGAGGCCAAAAGTATATGTGGGTTCAAAAAAAGAATTAAATAAGTTCATGGAGGATCAGTCCATCAATGGCTGTTAATCAAGATGGTCAGACGCAACCTCATGCTCTAGGTGTCCCTAAACCTCTAACTGCCAGAACCTGAGACTAGATGACAGGAGATAAATCACTTGCTAAATTGCCTTGTTTTGTTCATTCCCCCTGAAGTGTCTGGCACCAGCCACTGTCAGAAGACAGGGTACTGGGCTAGATGGACCATCGGGCTGACCCTGTATGGTCGTTCTTGTGTTAATGCCCAGTTCCATTAGCTGACTCTGCCCTCTCCTGCCTACCCCTGGTGATTCATGAAGCACCCATTCTTCCCATGGTCTGCTCCTGTCGGAGTCAGACTCTGTCCTAGTCAGTGGCCAGTGGTTCTAGCCTTCTCTCTGCTGAAGTCTGTATTATGCAAGTGCAAAATGTCAGTGTTGCATTGATGATGACTAAAAGATTCAGCAAAGAGTTGCCTGTGGTCCTGCATGGGGACCCATAGGGAAAGCTTGTGCTGCTGCTCCCTGGCATGATAGAAGCACAGGGGCTCTCCAGACAGCTGGGAGAAATGCAATGTCTCCCCTGCTGGCACTGGGTTCATAGCATGGCTGGACATGGGGAGTGGCCTATTTGGAGGGTGGGGAGTAGGGAAGTTAACTTTTCTAGTACTCTGTGAAGCTTCTCATTTTTATTGCTCATTGTTTGTCAAGTATTCCCAGAGAACCTGGCTCTATACAAGGGATGCTGCTAGCTTTGCCCCAAGAGTGTGGATAAAGGGTAACAAGACAACATTCTACAACTACATTAGAAACAAGAGGAAGACCAAGGACAGGGTAGCCCATTACTCAATGAGGGGGGAAAACAATAACAGAAAATGTGGAAATGGCAGAGGAGCTAAATGCGTTTTTTGTTTCGGTTTTCACCAAAAAGGTTAGTAGCGATTGGACATCTAACTTAATGAATGCCAGTGAAAATGGGGTACGATCAGATGCTAAAATAAGGAAAGAACAAGCTTAAAAATTACTTGGACAAGTTAGATGTCTTCAAGTCACCAGGGCCTGATGAAATACATCCTAGAATACTCCAGGAGCTGACTGAGGTGATATCTGAGCCATTAGCGATTATCTTGGAAAAGTCATGGAAGACGGGAGAGATTCCAGAGGACTGGAAAAGAGCAAATATAGTGCTCATCTAAAAAAGGGGGATTAAGGACAACCCCGGGGAATTACAGACCAGTCAGTTTAACTTCTGTACCCGGAAAGATAATGGAGCAAATAATTAAGCAATCAATTTGCAAACACTTAGAAGATAATGAGGTGATAAGTAAGGGTCAGCATGGATTTGTAAAGAACAAATCATGTCAAACCAACCTAATAGCTTTCTTTGACAGGGTAACAAGCCTTGTGAGTGGGATGGGAGAAGAGAGGGAGAAGCAATAGATGTGGTATATTTTGACCTTAGTAAGGTTTTTGATAATGTCTCACATGACCTTCTCATAAACAAACTAGGGAAATACAACCTCGATGGAGCTACTATAAGGTGGGTGCATAAGTGGTTGAAAAACCATTCCCAGAGAGTAGTTAGTGGTTCATAGTCAAGCTGGACGAGCATATCGAGTGGGGCCCTGCATGGATCGGTCCAGTTCTGTCCAGTTGTCATGGAGTGTGGGGGATTCAGGGCCCGCACCCCCCCACTTCCTGCAATTCGCCATGACTCTCAGCCAGCCACTAAAACAGAAGGTTTATTAGATGACAGGAACACAGTCCCAAGCAGAGCTTGTAGGTACAACCAGGACCTCTCAGCCAGGTTCCTCTGGGGGGCAAGGATCTGAGACCCCAGACTTGGGTTCCCTGCCTCTTCCCAGCCAGCCCAAAACTGAAACCAAAAACCACCTCCAGCAGGCTCTCCCCCTTCCTTGATTCCTCCTCTCCCTTTGTCCAGCTTTCCGGACAGAAGGTGTCACCTGGCCCAACCCCCCTCCTGGCTCAGGTTACAGGCTCAGGTACTGTCCCTCACCTAAAGTCATTCCCTGCTCTCCTATCCCCCATGCAGACAGTCCCAGTAAAATGACATTCCCAGGTCAATCCACTCCACTCCCTACTGCGTCACACCAGTAGGGTACCAGATCACCCAGGTCAAATATCGGGACGCGCGGGGCGGGGCAAAAAAAAAAAAACAGCGGCAGAGCAAAAAACAACCCCCCCGCTTCCTCCTCAAGCGCTGGAGGGAGGCCCCGGAGACGCAGAGGGAGCGCGGGGCCGGGGTGAGTGAGAGTCCGGCCTGACCCCGAGTGCAGGCAGGACTCAGACGGGCGGTACCTGGAAGGAGAGTAGGGGGGCAGCCCGCGGGGCTGGGCGGTGGCTGTTCTCCCCACTGGGCAATGGGACTTGGGAGCAGCTATTGCTGCAGCTCCTACTGCTGCGGCCGGAGGAAGCGGCCATGGCGCTCGGCGGCTGCAGCGCTGGCGCCCGGGCCCGAACCCCCCGAGCCGGGGCCTGTTCCGGGGACCCAGCAGCGCGCATGCTGCACCCAGCCCCTGGCCAGTCGCGTCTGGGCTGGCTGCCCAGCTGGTGCAATCCCACGGGCGGCCCCGGAGTGGGGGCAGCAGGCCCCAGCCCCCCCGTCCTGCTCGGGTACCGCAGGGGCTGGGTTCCCCCTGCATCTCCCCGGGGCCTCCCTCCAGCGCTTGTGGAGGGAGGAGGAATGGCATGCTTGGGGAAGAGGCGGGGATTTGGGGAGGAGCCAATGGGGGAAGGAGGGGGCGGAGTTGGGGGGGGCACGAGCCCTTCCGGGCTCCGAAGCCTTTGCTTGTTTGTCCAGTGTCCCGACCTAACATTGGTCGGGACGCGGGACAAACAAGCAAATATCGGGACGTCTGGTCACCCTACACACCAGTATCTTCATCAATGATTTAGATAATGGCATAGAGAGTAGACTTACAAAGTTTGCGGACAATACCACACTGGGAGGGGTTGCAAGTGCTTTGGAGGACAGGATTAAAATTCAAAATGATCTGGACAAACTGGAGAAATGGTTTGAAGTCAATAGGATGAAATAAATAAGGACAAATGTAAAGTACTCCACTTAGGGAGGAACAATTGCGCACATACAAAATGAGATATGACTGCCTAGGAAGGAGTACAGTGGAAAGGGATCTGGGGGTGATAGTGGATCACAAGGTAAATATGAGTCAACAGTGTAACACTGTGGCAAAAAAAAGCAAAAATAATTCTGGGCTGTACTAGCAGGAGTGTTGTAAACAAGACACAAGAAGTAATTCTTCCACTCTCTTGATTGCTGATTGGGCCTCAGCTGGAGTATTGTGTCCAGTTCTGGGCACCACATTTCAGGAAAGATGTGGAGAAATTGGAGAAAGTCCAGAGGAAAGCAACAAAAATGATTAAAAGTCTAGAAAACATGACCTATGAAGGCAGATTGAAAAAATGGGTTTGTTTAGTCTAGGGAAGAGAAGACTGAGAGGGGACATAACAATTTTCAAGTACATAAAAGGTTGTTACAAGAAGGAGGGATAAAAATTATTTTCCTTAACCTAGGACAAGAAGCAATGAGCTTAAATTGCAGCAATGGCGGTTTAAGTTGGACATTAGGAAAAACTTCCTGTCAGGATGGTTAAGCACTGGAATAAATTGTCCAGAGAGGTTGTGGAATCTCCATCATTAGATATTTTTAAAAGCAGGTTAGACAAATACCTTAATCCTGACTTAAGTGCAGGGGACTGAACTAAATGACTTCTCGAGGTCCCTGTGACGCTGTTCTCCAGATTCTTCATAGTTGTATGATTATGATATAATTATGACATAATTATGATGCATTTTGTACAAGATGGGTCATGTAAGGTGTCATTGGAAGTTATGATTTGCCGAATATGCTTCTTATTTGTATGCATGTGTCATTTTTGTATCTGAAGTTATGAATATTGACCATGTATCTGTATTTCACATGTAGTCACGCCTGGGTGACACCCACTAAGTAAAAGGTCCTATTTAGGGCAATGGGCCATTAGGAAAAACAATAGCCCTTAGGAGCTTATCCCCCGCCTGGGATGCTCCAGACCGCCTGTAAGTAATGGCTGCTATGACTCAGCAAGATATGCCAGGGCACCTGACTAGGCCACATGACTCTGGACTCCATTTTGGGATGTCTGCATTTTTCCACAAACTGGCCTGGGAACCAAGTTTGAAACAAAGGGTTCCCGCCATATGCTAAAGCTATATAAGGGAGGGAGTGACATCATCTGTGGTTCTTCACTCCCCCACAACTAAACACCTAAGAGAAGCTCCTAAAGAAAAAGGACTTGGAACCAGGGTGGGGATCCCAAGCTGAAAAGCAAGTGCAGTTTGTGCCTTAAAAATCTGCAAGCCTGCTTGTATCAGGGTGAGAGATTGAATATGAATATGAATTAGCAGTCTATCTAGTATGTTAAGCTTAGTTTGCACTTTTGTTTAGTTGCTAGGTAAACTGCTTTGATTGTTTTTGCTTTATCTAAATTAGTGAGTTTGAATGAAGTGCTTGGAAATCTTAGCTCAAGGGGCAAAGGCTGTTGCATTTCCTCTCCACATTGAGGGAGAGGCGAACTGGGTAATAAATTCATAGTGATCGGGGTTTCAATCAGGGCAGGACAGCACAGCTCTGGGGGGCTGGAGGTTATTTTGGCTGTAACCTCTCTATTGTTGGTTCATGCAGTGGCACTGCAGCTGGGGGTGTCCCTCCCTGTGTGAATGCTGGTGGAAGTGTAGGACTGGAAGCGGGTCTGCAGCTTGTCACAGCAGCATAGTGTGAGAGGGAGCCCAGGCTGGTGAGTCAGAGGGCCAGTGTCCCCACCATGGCCCAGCCCGGCAGCCCTGGCCACACTCCCATCCCGCTGGCTCCCGGGCAGCAGGGCCCATCCCCAGCCATTGGTATTGGAATGGGTGGGGCCCTGCCGCCCCACCCCTTTGCCCTACTGTGTTGAAATAAGCACTGCTGTTGTCGTGTGCCATCACTCATGAGCCCCCGGGAGAAGCACAAGATGCTCATGACCCCTTCCCCCCCAGTCCCTCCTCCACACTGCCCCTTCTCCTCAAGACCCTGCCCCTTCCCTGCAAGACCCCATCCCCCACTCACTCATTCCTCCAACCCCCCCTTTCCCCGTTGTTAGCCCTTGTGAGACAGCTTGTTGCTGTGGGTGCAGATGCAGATACAGGTAAAAGACAGCTAGCGGATCGCGGGTCAGATCACAGGTTGATCCTGGCGGATGTGGATCAGATGCGGATCTACATTTTTGTATCCGCCCAGGGCTCTACAAATGGGCTGATACTTGGGCCCATCCTTCCACTTGTGCTGCTTTTTCTTTTGTTCCTAATATACTTTTAAAATGCCTTCTTGGTGTCATTAGTCCCGCCAGACAAGGATTTTTCCCTGGTATCTTTAACTTCCCTTATCAGTTTTCTACACTTCATAACTTCTAATTTATATTGATTTGCTATCTACTGCCTCCTTTTCTATTTGTTATTGTGACATTGCATTCCATATGTTTTATGGAAATATGCTAATAAGTGTGAATAATGTAACTGGAATATGCTTCATGCAAAAGGTCTCTTGTAAGGTGTCAGGGTTCCCTCCCCACTCTGAACTCTGGGGTACAGATGTGGGGACCTGCATGAAAGACCCCCTAAGCTTATTTTTACCAGCTTAGGTTAAAACTTCCCCAAGGCACAAATCCTTTCCTTGTCCTTGGACAGTACTCCTGCCACCACCGAGTGATTTAGACAAAAAAAATCAGGAAAAGGATCACTTGGAGTCTCTATTTCCCCAAAATATTCCCCCCAAACCCTTTCACCCCCTTTCCTGGGGAGGTTTGAGAATAATATACTAACCAATTGGTTACAATGTGAGCACAGACCAAACCCCTTGGTTTGTAGGCACTGAAAATCAATCAGGTTCTTAAAAGAAGAATTTTATTATAAAGAAAAAAATAAAAGAATCACACCTGCAAAATGAGGGTGGAAGGTAACTTTACAGGGTAATAAAAAGATTTAAAACACAGAGGATTCCCCTCTGGGCTCATCTTCAAAGTTACAACAACAAAAAAACAACAGGAATAAAACTCCCTCTTAGCATAGGGAAAATTCACAAGCTAAAACAAAAGATAATCTAACACTCCTTGCCCTTACTTACAATTTTTGTAATTTTAGATGCTCATTTCAGGTATGAGAATAGGAGTACTTGTGGCACCTTAGAGACTAACAAATTTATTAGAGCATAAGCTTTCGTGGACTACAGCCCACTTCCACAAAAGCTTATGCTCTAATAAATTTGTTAGTCTCTAAGGTGCCACAAGTACTCCTGTTCTTATTTCAGGTATGCTTTCAGGAGATGTTTTTCCTGCCTGGTCTCTCTCTCTGTCCAGAGAGAGAACAAATAAAGAGAGCACAAACAAAAACCTCCCCTCCCACAGATTTGAAAGTATCTTCTTTCCTGATTGGTCCCTCTGGTCAGATGCCAACCAGGTTATTTGATCTTCTTAACCCCTTACAGGTAAAGATTTAGTATTGCTCCTTAGGAAGGATTTTATACTACCCTTAGCTGAATGTTTATGACATAAGGTATCATTACAAAGATTATAATCTGCTGAGTGCGTTCATCCTATTTGTATGTACGTATTAATCTTGTATCTAAAACTAGAAATATGACATTAACTCTGAGGTCCTATTGTAATTATGTAAAGTGTGGGCTGTTAATGGTGGTTTAGAATCTTGATGGCTCCCATTGATTAGGACAATTGGCTGTAAATGGTTCTGTTTACCTGCAAGCCTTCCTGTGTAGGTGACATGGAGAATGAAGGCTTGGGGTCTCACAGGACATGTGACCATGTCACCTGGTACTGGAATCCATCTTAAACCTGGTGCTTTTCCATTTAGAAGGAGGGGTGGGGACCCAGAGAAACAAAAGATTCCCGTCTTGTGTCAAAGCTATAAAAGGGGGTGGAACAGAACAAAGAGGGCTGCCAGTCATGAGAAAACCCCTAGTTACCACCTGAGCTGGAACTAACAAGGACTGTACCAGGGCCCAGACTAAGAAAGAGTCAAATCTGTGAAAGAAGCTTATTGGAACATCTCTAGGGTGAGGTTTACCTATGTTCAGTTTCTTAAATATATTAGACTTAGACTTGCGTGTTTTATTTTTCTTGGTAACTTACTTTGTTCTGTCTGTTATTACTTGGAATCACTTAAATCCTACTTTTTATACTTAATAAAATCACTTTTGTTTATTAATTAACCCAGAGTAAGTGATTAATATCGGGGGGGGAGCAAACAGCTGTGCATATCTCTGTATCAGTGTTATAGAGGGCAGACAATTTATGAGTTTACCCTGTATAAGCTTTATACAGAGTAAAACTGATTTATTTGGGGTTTGGATCCCATTGGGAACTGAGTGTCTGGGTGCTGGAGATAAGTGACTTGCTGAGCAGTTTTTGCTTAAGTCTGCAGCTTTGAGGGTGTGGACCAGACCTGGGTCTGTGTTGCAGCAGACTAGTATGTCTGGCTCAACAAGGCAGGGTTCTGAAGTCCCAAGCTGGCAGTGGAAAATGGACTCAGAGGTAATTCCAGCATGCCAGGTGACAGTCCCAAGGGGGTCTCTGTGACCGAACCAATCAGTTATATGTAGCTTTTTATTTCTAATTGCTGTCTTCGCTTCACCACTGAAACAGGATGGACTTTAGCTAAAGCTGTCCTCAGTCTTGATTATGGAATCATGGCTGTTTCTTCATCTAACAAACCCTTCTTAAACAACTTTTAATTTTCATGCAAATTTTTCTGTCTAATTTTGGTCTTCCACTCAATGTCACTCATAACTTCCTCAGCTTTGGGAAATGAGCCATTTGGAAGCAGTGTGTTTATTAATAGCTGGGGCTGTCCTCTGTTTTCCCAAATTGAAAGTCATCAAGTTGTGATAATTGGCCACAGTAATATTAAGATACAGAGCTTTACAGGGAGGATGTAGTTATCTCAAAACTAGACACTAGAAGCCGAAGGGATTTCAGAGCTAAGGATACACTTAAAGGAATGCACAGTTAAGGCACCTAAAGGACTTAAGCTCTGCCCTGGAGAGACATCAATAGGGAAAAAAATCTGTCTTTAAAAATCAATTTAATCTAATCTGCAACCAAAAACACTGACCTGCCTTAATCAAAACTTACAGTTATTGCCTGATGTCACTGCAGGGCACAGTTAGCTTTGTTTAGGTGCCTTAATTGTGCATTACTCGCCTTAACACGTCCGAGATGGCTGTATTACTTCTGAGTGCCAGTACAAGCTTTATAGCTCATAACCCCCTTTGTGTTGGCTCTCATTCCTATTCCTTCCTCCTGTGGACTCAGCATCAGTCTTAGCACCGCAATCCCACTGGCAGGGCCCAGAAAGAGGAAGAAATGAGAACTACCAAGTTTTCAAAACCTCCAAAAATTATCAAAATGGGATCGATATGAAGAGCCAGTATCTCTGCCTCTTCCAGGCCTAAAGACTTGTGTCCTCCTGGGAAAGTGGGAATCTCCCTTTTTCAGTGTGTAGCACCTGTCTTAACCATGCTGGGCTTCAAGATGCAGACTTTAAGCTCTGCCACTGGTCCAGGGCTCAATACTATCTTTCCCCTTGGCCCAGTGTAATTTTGGAATTCTCCCCATGCTGCCTCCACATTTAGAGTAAAGAAGGAAACATGTCATTGACTGGCTATTTTTTAAGGGCAAAATAGCAGTGTGTGAAGCTGCTCAGGGGTTTTAGCAGCAGACCCACTAGGGAGGGGGAAGTAGTGGGCAAGAGGACCAGTGGGCAGGGAATGTGCATGATCAGTGCTAGTCATTCACATGGCTGCACAGTTGACCACGTGACTCTAACCTCTACAGTCTGCTTGTGGTGGTGACAGCTAGAGTTTAAGCTGCACAAACTTTTCCAGTCCATTCTGTTTTCAAACATTCTGAATTTTCTGAACTTCCACATTTTTAAGGCTGAATTTTTCCAGGTTTGGGCTAGTTTTGAGGGAGAGTCATTCTGCTAGGTTTAAGACATTTTTGATTAGTAAGAGGGTAAAGAAGTACATTTTCCCCATTATAGAAAGCTTGTGTTGTGGTAGTTTGTACAGTTCTAGTACTGAGAGGACTGACAGTAGGAGACGCAATTTGGCAGGGGAATAGCCCTCATTCAGAAAACTGGCACTTGTTTGCCCTTGCAAAAGCTGTGTTTGATGTGCCTGAGTTACTGGCCTTTGAAAATCACACACCACATGTGCACTGGATTTTGTTTTCATGGGACTATTGTGTGAATCCTTCCTCGTGTGAAGCCCAGAAGTTCCCTGTGCTGCTGGGGTAGGCTCAGATTGAAATAACTATTTTTTACCTGAAACTGTCAAGTGTAGAGTAACCAGGATTTCCCAGAACTAGAAGCAAGTTCTTTTTATGCCCCTGGAGAGCTGAGAAGCTCCACTTTCCAATGATATCGCTGGAGCAGGACCGCAACCTGCCCATCTCCTGGGCACTAGGCCAGTGCAAGTTTTAGGTGTAAATTTTGCATTTGGGAAAGGAAGGAAACACTTTAGACGTTGGTCATTGAGATGAAATTGGCATCTGTGTGGACTGTGTGAGGCTGCACATTCACAGCAATTTTAACGTGAATTCATGTAAAATTGCAATATCAGAGCGATTATGTCATTGTCACATCAGGTGACTCTACTGAATCAGCATTTTCATCAGTGACTTGCTGCAAGACCAAAGAGGGCAAATGTAATCCTTGGATGTATAAACAGGAGAGCAGGGAGATGATTTTACCTCTACAGGGGAGTGGTGAGATGGATACTGGACTGCTGTGTCCAAAGATGTCAGAAAAATTGGAGAAGGTGCAGAAAAGAGCCACAGAAATGATTTAAGGGCTAGAGAAAATGCCTTACAGCGAGGGACTTAAAAAGCTCACACAGCCTGTTTATCTTAGCAAAAAGAAGATTGATAGGTGACTCGGGTGAAAGTAAGCCAGCACAGGCCAGTATGGCCTACCGGTAAAAAGTGGCCGCCGGTACCAGCCCGTACTCAGCTGACGTTAAAGCACTGCCTTTAAATCACCTGGGCCCTTTAAATCGCCGCTGGAGCCCCGAGCGGCGTGGGCCAGGCAGCACGGATGGGCTGGCTGGGGGATGCTGACCCCCCGGTCCCTTCTGCCCGAGGCCCTGCCCCTTCTGGGGGCCAGGAGCCGGCCACCGTACCAGTAAGTGTTAAATGTTACTTTCACCCCTGAAGTGATTTGAGTACAGAGTATAACACCCTTCAAGGGAGAAAATACCAGGTACTGAAGGATGCTTTAATCTAGTGGAGAAAGGCAAAATAAGAGCCAGTGGCTGGAAGCTGAAGCCAAAGAAATGCAAATTAGTAAGAAGGCAAGAAATTTCAACAGTGAGAATGATTAATTATGGGAATAAACTTCCAAGGGAAGTGGTGGATTCTCCATCTCTTGAAGTCTTCAAATCCAGACTTTGATGCCTTTCTGGAAGATGCTTTAGCTAAACACAAGTTATTAGCTTCAATTCAGGGGTAACTGGGTGAAATTTATTGGCCTGTTATACAGGAGGCCAGAGTAGATGATACAATGGTCCCTTCTGACCTTGCACTCTATTAATCTATGGTCGGCGAGGTTGCTTTATGTCCGGACAGACCCCTGTTTGCCCTCTGAGACACCTTAGGGCAGAGAACTGTTGTGACAGTTCAGCCTAAAACTGTGAGACCCTAACAGTGAGACTAACTGGGAAAGTGGATAGAAGTTTATAGTGTGGAACAACTATAACAATAAATCAGAGGGGAAGCCGCGTTAGTCTGGATCTGTAAAAAGCGACAAAGAGTCCTGTGGCACCTTATAGACTAACAGACGTATTGGAGCATAAGTTCTCGTGGGTGAATACCCACTTCGTCAGATCTGACAAAGTGGGTATTCACCCACGAAAACTTATGCTCCAATACGTCTGTTAGTCTATAAGGTGCCACAGGACTCTTCGTCACTTATAACAATAAATGTTGATGGGGAAAAGGTGCAAAAACAAGACAGAATGAGTTAGTCCTGTAAGCAGGATCTGAATGAGCTGTCCCCTGACATCTAGTGATGAGCTAGGGAGAAAGTCTTCAGGAACTGACCTTATCATAGAAATCCTAGAACTGGAAGGGAGCTAACTAGGTCATCTAGCCCAGGGCCGTGCACTGAGGCAGGACTATTATCTAGAGCAGCTCTGACAGGTGTTTGTCTAACCTGCTCTTAAATAACCTCCACTGATGGAGATTCCCCAACCTCCAATGCTTAACTATCCTGACAAGAAGTGTTTTTTTCTGATGTCCAACCTAAACCACCTTTGCTGCTATTTAAGCCAATTGCTTCCTGTCTTATCCTCAGAGTATTAACTAGAATACTTTTTCTCCCTCCTCCTTGTAACAATCTTTTATGTTCTTAAAAACATTATCATGTACAAATACAGAATTGGGGGAAACTGGCTTGGCAGTAGCACTGCTGAGAAGGATCTGGGAGTTATGGTGGATCACAACTTCAGCATGAGTCAGCAATGTGATGCTGTTGCAAAAAAAGCAAATGCAATTTTAGGTTTCATTAACGAAGGCAGAGCATGCAAGTCACGGAGGTGATAGTACTGTTCTATTCAGCACTGGGTAGGCCTCAGCTGGAGTAATCTGTCTAATTTTGGTGACCAATGTATAGAAAGGATGTAGAGAAACTGGAAAGGATCCAGAGGCGAACGACAAAGATGAGCAAAGCTGAAGGAACTGTGTATGTTTAGTCTGGAAAAGAGGAGATTGAGGGGGACATGATAGCGGTCTTCAAATACTTGAAAGGCTGCCATAAAAAAGATGGAGAAAAATGGTTCTCTCTTGCCACAGAGGGCAGGACAAGAGGCAACGGGTTCACATTACAGCATGGCAGATTTAGATTAAATATCAGTGTTAGGTCCAAGGAAAATGGAGTATAGAACAGGTTGTTTGGCCAGCTTAGCCAAAGTTAGGCTAACTGTAGTTGCTGGGCCATTCCTGTCTCTCTGTGAAACATGAGGACATGCTTGCTTGGGCTTCAAAGAATGAGATAAGGGGGGGGGGCATATTCTTGTACCAAATGTACTAGGAACGGTTTGTTTGGACATATGGAGACTTGCAGTCTCCACTCCCTGTTTCTGTTCTTAACTCCCTACTTTCTCCTAGTTTCTAGTGCATGACGAAAAAGCTGATAAGCTGCTGAGGCATCATGAACTGTTTGTACTGTCAAAGAAGATAGATATGCATAAATATTAGAAGCTTTTAACTAGTAAAGGGGGGGATTGGGTTGCTTTAACTATGACGCGACGGAACTGTCTATATAATCTCACTAGTTATTGTAATCGTGGCTGGTTCTCTCTGGAGACAGGCCGCTCTCTATTGTTGTGTGCACTCTTCAATAAAGAGCTTGTATTGGACCTTGCTGGTGTTGCCTCTCACTCTGCGGTCAGACAACGAACCTTGCCGTCTGGGTTAAAAAGTCCCCGACATCAGGAAAAACTTCGTAACTGTGAGAAGAGGGGGCAATGGAACAGACTGCCTTATGGGATCCTTATCACGGCTGGCATCTACCGCAGGAAGTGGGGGATCTCGGAAAGGCTGCTGACAGGCAGCAGCAGGGTGAGTACCATGCGCACAATCACAAAGAGGAAGTTGCACAGCCAGGTGCTGGCCGCGGGCAGACAGGCGGCTCACGATGAAGACCTAGTACAGGGGGCAGTAGATGGCGACACGGGCCCTTGACGGTCACCAGCAGCAATGAGCCAAGCTCAAGGACAGCGAGAGGTACCTCTGGGCTGCATGCTGGCAGGAGGCGCTGGGGGCTCCTGCTCACAGCAGGTTGGCCACCAACTGGGCATCATGTGGAAGGTGAAGCAGACGTCCAGCAGGGAGAGGGTGATGAGGAAGAAGTATGTGGGCAAATGTAGGTGCCAGTCTGCAAGGATCCCCCCATGATCATCCCATTTTCAGCGAGCTTCCGAGGTATATAGCGCCACGAACAGGAGCTGCTGCATCACCAGCTGCAATTAGAGCCCCAGCAGGATGAATGCTCCCTCCCCGGTGCTGGTCTCCAGGGCCATCACGCTACCCAGAGCAGAGTTGCAAAGGGGCAAGGACGCAGGTGAGACACCACAGCAGGGTGTGCAGTGAGTGCTGACCCTGCATGTCAGCAAGCACGAGACCGCAGGGCAGGGCCAGACAGTGAACCACAAGCCAGGGCATGTGTGAGATCCCACACCACCCAACTTCCATGCAGGCCTGGGCATGGAGCTCTGAAGGAAGCTGGAGTTGTAGTGGGGATTTTCAGGCCATGTCTATACTACCACTTATGTTGCGCTAACGTACGTCACTCAGGGGTGTGTGACGTTATTGACATGAACTGTGACCATATAGATCATTGTTGCAAACAAGGTCCTATAGTTGCACCAAATCTTGTACAAAGGAGGTCAAGAAGGTGTCTATGAAAAGGTTGTAATTTGCTGGTTATGATTATGGTGTCTGTATGTGTGTATCATTTTTGTATTTGAAGTTATTAATATTGGCTATGTACTTGTATCTCAATGTGTTTATGTGACTTGCCCATGTGACTTGCTGCTGTGATTTTCCACAGTAAGAACAAAGGGGTCCTTCCACATGGCAGAGGATATAAAAGGCCCTGTGAACCCCTCCATTTTGTCTTCAATCCTGCTTCTCACCTCTGGAGGAACTTTGCTACAAACTGAAGCTCTGAACAAAGGACTGAATGACCCATCCCAGCTGTGGCTGTTCCAGAGATTTGATTTGAACCTGCAGTTTATTCCATCACTGCTACAAGCCTGAACCAAGAACTTTGCCATCACTGTATGTGTAAGCAGAGTCAGGATGAGCTCTACCCTGACATCTGGTGGTGAATTGTGGAAAAGAACTTCAGGGGCTGATCTTGTTTGCATAGGCACACCCACCCCACCTGGCATGAGCGCACAGCAGCCCAAATGGGCACTTGGGCTGCTGTGGGATCCCCAGTTTCTCTGTTATTGGGGCAGGAAGAAGGAAGTGTTGTTACCCTGATTATGTGAATCAAGGACAATGAAACTGTTTTATGACAGAGGGACTTGCTAGACAAGGGACATGGGTTCCAAAACCCAGTGAATTGAGAGAGGCATTTGCACCTGATGGTATGGGCCCATTTTGAGGGCCTGAAATACCAATTGCACCTAGAATATCAGGGTTGGAAGGGACCTCAGGAGGTCACTTAGTCCAACCCCCTGCTCAAAGCAGGACCAATCCCCAGACAGATTTTTGCCCCAGATCCCTAAATGACCCCCTCAAGGATTGAACTCACAACCCTAGGTTTAGCAGGCCAATGCTCAAACCACTGAGCTATCCCTCCTACCTTCTTCCTCTCTCTATTGCGGAATATCAGAGCTAATTTTAATTCCATTAGGAGTCTAGTTATAGGCTGCTGAGCTGAATTCACTTTGGGCCAATGGTGCACTAGCACTGAGGCTCCCCTACTACAAGCTGAAATCAGTAAAGAGCTAAAATTACTAAGAGCTGAAATCACTGAGTGCTGTGGGGGGGCCTGAAGATATGTTGCTGAGCAGCTGGCTGAGCAGAGCAGTTTGAAGGATGACTGGAGCGACTCACGGGACGACTGGTGGAGCAGAGTGGCTGTAGAGCAGTTCACGGAACAGCTGGAGCAGCTCACGGGCTGGCTGGTAGAGCGGAGCGGCTGGTGGAGCGGAGCCGTTCACGGAACGGCTGGAGCAGCTCACGGGATGGCTGGTGGAGCGGAGCGGCTGGTGGTGAAGGCTGCAGCAGAACCCCATGGAAACGCAGGGCAGTCAGCCTCAAACCATGTAAGGTGCCCCTTAACACCGCTGCGTGCCCTCCCTCCCCCGCCCCCCAGGCTGGGAGGTAAAACTCTGCAGATAAACTTTTGAACTCTGGGGCTGCATTGACCAGGGATGGAGACTTTTGGGTTGTTGGACTTTTGGGTGATTTTTGGGTTGCTGGACTTAAGACCCTGAGGGGAAAAGGCTAGAACTTACTTGGGGGTGGGCCTTTTGCTCATGGTTTGTGTTATGAATCCTGTTTGTGGTGTTTCCCCAACATAATGCCGCATTGTTTCCCTCCTTTATTAAAAGGATTTTGCTACACTCAGACTCTGTGCTTGCGAGAGGGGAAGTATTGCCTCTTAGAGGCACTCAGGTGGGTGGTATGTAATTGTCCCAGGTCACTGGGTGGGGGCTCGAGCCAATTTTGCATTGTGTTATTGATCCCTAGATACTGAACCCAGCCCTTGTTGCTGCCAACTCAGGCGGGCAGAAGGGTTACATATGTAATTGATTCCATTCAACCAATTTTAACTCATCTATAGTTCTTTCTTTTTATGAATAAACCTTTAGATTTTAGATTTTAAAGGATTGGTAACAGCGTGATTTGTAGGCAAGATCTTACTTGTATATTGACCTGGATCTGGGGCTTGGTCCTTTGGGATTGGCAGAACCTTTTTTCTTTTACTGGGGTATTGGTTTTCATAACCATTCGTCCCCATAAGGAGTGGCGCTGGTGGTGATACTGGGAAACTGGAGTGTCTGAGGGAATTGCTTGGGTGATGTCTGGTTAGCCAGTGGGGTGAGACCGAACTCCTCTGTTTGGCTGGTTTGGTGCCTTGGTAGTGGAAGAAACCCAGCTTTAGGCTGTGACTGCCCTGCTCTGAGCAATTTGTCCTGAATTGATACCCTCAGTTGTGTCCCGCCCAAGGCCGCATCGTTACAGGGTGTGACTAAACCACCGAGCGACATCAGTTTCACAGACAGAAGCGCCGGTGTGGAGAGCATTATGTTGCTAAGAGAGCTTCTCCTGCCAACATGCTACCGCCGCTTACTGGGGGTGGATTAATTACATCGACGGGAGAGCTCTCTCCCCTCGGCTTAGAGCAGCTACATGAGAGAACTTCACGGCGCAGCTGCATTGGTACAGTTGCGCTGCTGTAGGCTCTCTTGTGTAGACATAGCCTCAAAGTGCAAGAGGTTTGTATTCCTGTGTAAGCAGCTGCCTGCACCCGTGGAGAACAGGGAAAGGCCATGCAGATGTGGTGTGACCTGCACAGGAACCCAAATTAATCCAGCTGTGCATGGACTGAACATCAGAAACAGGGAGAGAATTGCTTCTGGGCTCAGAAAGCTCCAGGTTGTGTCCCCTCTCATTTGTCTCCTCTTCCGGGTAACAATCCCAGTGTCCAGAGAAAGATGCCATTGATCTATATAAAGGCATTAGAATATTTTCCATATGATCCTCCATTCCGTGCCTTATGCACCCTAACATCTGGTTTGTTTTATTGACCAGAGCTGTGCGCTGAGCAGAATTCACCACCGAACTGGCTCCACGGACACCAGGTCCCCTTCCTGAGTTGATTCAGACCCTGTAAGGTATGTGAGTAGATTACATTTTCCTCCAATGTGCATTGTTTTGGCGTTTATTGACAAAACTTTATTTGCCATCATGTTGCCCATCCCTCTGGCTTGGTCAAGTCTCTGAATATTTCAGTCCTCTCTGATCCTACCTAACCTAAATAACTTTGTGGGCCTGGTAACTTGTTGCTTCATAAACTAACAATTTGCTCCAGCATCATTTCTTCTGGTCACTCCTAGCAACTGATATTATAAGGAAAGAGCAGGTCTGGGGTAGTACCACCCCAACATCCTCTGCAGTGAGGACTGACTGGTACAGATCATTTAGCTACTCACCAATGTCCTTATCTTTCTTAATTGCTCTCTTTTACTTCTTGATGATCTAGGGGACCCACAAATTCTTTCACAGGCTTCCTGTTTTAGATACAGATTCATCAATTCTAGGTCCTGAAGGGACTATTATGATCACCTACTCTGACCTCCTATATAACACAGGCCAGAGTTCCTAGAGCAGATCTCTTAGAAAAACATCCAAGCTTGGTTTAACAACTGAGAGTGACAGAGAATTCACCACGACCCAAGTGCTGGAGGAACCAACTAGGGGCAAAGCTTTTCTTGACCTGCTGCTCACAAACAGGGAAGAACTAGTAGGGGAAGCAAAAGTGGATGGGAACCTGGGAGGCAGTGACCATGAGATGGTCGAGTTCAGGATCCTGACACAAGGAAGAAAGGAGAGCAGCAGAATACGGACCCTGGACTTCAGAAAAGCAGACTTTGACTCCCTCAGGGAACAGATGGGCAGGATCCCC